>NC_134398.1:27551968-27816425 GCF_050003625.1 Haematobia irritans
AGTTCAACAACATTTTTGTTGATATAACAAAATGTTTGTTAATATAACAAAATTGGTTGCTAAAGTGACTAAAATCGTAATTGTATTTACAAATTACGTTGTTAGCTCAAATTTAAACATAATTTTAATTGTATTGACAATCAAATTAATTGATATTTTATTTGTGTGTATCGAAATAAAGTTTTGGGAAAAATGGTCCGCTGATACGAATTGTGGTCCAATTTTGGAAAAATGTTGGTCCAAAATAAAAACTCATTGTGGCAAGGCTGTTTCCTACTCTCTAAAGAGGGGTTTATTAGAGTTGCCATATAATTTACATTATGTTTGAAAAATAAAGCATACAATTTAAACCAATAAAATAAAATCAATTTAAAAAGCTATATTATTTTATATATGTTAAAAAAAAAAAAAAAGTTTTGTTTCTTCAAAATATTTTCTAATACAACTTCTGGCAATAAACATTAATATTCATAACCATAAATAGTAAAACAACATTCCTAAATAGATGTAATTATTAGAACATATGTTGCTATTATAGTTTCACAAAACAGTTAATAACACATATTTATCAATCAAAATTGCTATGTTTACAAAAACTAAAATCAATTATTTCATTTAGTAAATAAACTATATCGCATTCACAAAAATTTTTGTGCTAATACACAAAAAAAAATATGACTTAGAGATAGCCGGAAGTATTACTGCACATTTGCTATGATTTAATTATTATTGAGTTTCACGAACGCCCCTAGAATATTTATTATTATTGGTATATAAAATTGTAATTTATTTTGTTCATATTCAAAATAATTTAATTCAATTCTATTTTTGCAGCCATTTGAATTTGAATTATGTATTTCAATCACGTTCTGTACGTTACTAACCTTCATTATTAATGTGGCAGAGAGAGAGAGAGAGAGAGATAAACGAAACAAAACTTAATGTGAACTTAAAATAAATACAATAAATAAATAAAACAAAAAACATTTTAAGTGCTTTTGATATGAACAAAAAAACGAAACAAAACTTAATGTGAACTTATAATACAATAAAGAAGAAATTTTTAAATGCTTTGGAAAAAAAATAAATACAATATAAACTGAACAAAAGAAGTTCTATATAGCCAGCACATATTATTTCCATTATTAAAAAAAACAAACGCAAAGAGGGCAATGAATTATTAACAGCATTTGATAAATACAGATTTGGCCAAAGTTAATGTTAGAGAATTGCAATATATTAAGATGATGAAACATAAAAAGCTTAATAAAATTTTCCATTTCTTAAGCATTTATGGAATGACAGGCTTATTTTAATTTTGAGATAATAAAAATGTGTTTATATTAGCATTTTGACAAGTTCCAAACGACTTTCCATAAATTTTAATATTAAAATTTGTTGGTATCAGATTTTTGGCCATTAATAAATATTTTCTCATTTAGTCAATAAATAGACAAATCAAACAAAAATTTACATTTAAATATACTAAATATAATATTTATTAGACAATTATAAAGCAGTTTTTAAGTAGAAACAAAATATACATCGATCGCTTACTGTTATTTAGCTGATCTTTTTGATTTAGTGGTGTGAAGTTTTTAGAGTCATCGCACAAAAAAAAACATGATTATAAAGTCGATGGTGTGACGTCAATTGTGACCTTAATAAATGAACGGGTTTGTTTACATAAAGAAAAAAAAACAAAATTTGACAGAAACAAAATATATTGCAAATAATTTTATGTGGGATATTCAAAAATAAAAATTGCAAAAATTATTAAATTCCAAAACTTTTGATTCAGCCATAATTGACGAAACAAAAACACAAAACTTTTGACATTGCAAAAGAAACATCAAAATTCCTTTGTACTCATAACACGTCACTTGCATAAATTTTATAATAAAATTGAACCTTTTTTTATACCTATATATGCAAATATAAAAAAGTTTTTTTCGTAACACAAATATAATGGAATTAATTTGATCAAAATGATATGTAATGAATGATTGACAGACCATAAACATACATACAGACTAGATACAAAATTACCATTTTTGACATTTGAGTTTTGTTTTATTTTAAATTTCGAAAATAGGAGATTTCTGCTGTTTCAGCGATGTCACCTTGTTATATTATAATATCAAATTTTAGACAGACCATAAACATGCATACAGACTAGAAACAAAATTACCATTTTTGACATTTGATTTTTGTTTAATTTTAAACCTCGTAAATAGGAGATTTCTGCTGTTTCAGCGATGCCACCTTGTTATATTATAATATCAAAGTTTAGACATTGCACGGGTTCTACCCTTGGCGTCAGGGCCAAACATGAAAAGGTCTGTTTTCTTTTAGCACTGGATGCAACATTTGTATGAGCTATCCAGAACATCGTTGCACTGGTGTTCTATCCAGAACAACTCATCAGTGCAAGCAGAGAGAATAAAAACACAAGAGAAGGAAAATTTCTCTTCTACAAAAACAACAAATGTCAACCGTATAGATGTCGCACAATGTATGCAGCTTTGCTATTACCGACGTTGCGGTCGAAACGCTGTTTTGATAAATTGTTTATAAAGGCATTCGCAGTTATAATTTCAAATTGTCTGCCAACAATTTTAATGGAATGAAAGCATTTATAAAAAAAAGAACATTTGTTACTACAAAGTAGGTTCTAAATCCTATTTTCCTTATGTTTCGTAAAGCCGGCAGAGAACTGAACTGGGTGACGCCGACGCAAACTGTATGATATTTGAGGGAAGCGCCGACAAAAACTGCATGATATTAGAGAAATTTTCCATGACTGCCACCTACTGAAGCAGTTTCGCTTCACAGTTTCGTTCTCTTTTTTTCTTAATACTCTCTGGTGCAAGTCGCGCCAATGTTGCCAGATTGTATTTTGATAAAGTGACGCTTTTATCGTCATAAATAATCGCAGCAGTAAATATTTATTACTATTTTCAAAAAAATGCAAGATTTCACTTCTTTTCTGTGATTGTTTTTAAACAGCTGATGACACACACAAAAAAATTTCGAAAATTTTCCAATTAAAATTTTAATTGAGTTTTAAAAAATATTCAATTAAAAATTTAATTGATTCAAAAAATGTTTGACCTTCAATTAATTTTTTAATTGGTACTATCATTTCTGTGATTGAAGACATTTCAATTAAAAATTAATTGGATCAATTAATTTCGTGATTGAATCAGAAAAAAAAATTTTGTGTGCAGTGTTGCATATTTTTAGAGATATCCTGGATAAACGATTACTCTGTTTTCTTTTAGTCATTCACGGCTTATGCGCTTTACAGACTATCAGTTATTCCGGACGACAGTGCTCGTGTCGAACATATCCCATATATATTTTGCACATTTTAAGTTAAGTCCGAAGGCATAATCGACACTGCTGCATGTTTATGGGATCGATAACACATTTACCGATTATTTAGTCATCGCCGACAATTCGTATCGATCCGACACACTGTAAGATTATTTACAAACACCGACATTCCGTCCGGAATAACAGATAGTCTGTAAAGCGCATTAGGGTATCCAATGCTAAAAGAAAACAGACCTAAAAATAAACAAAAGATAATCAATCACAATAGGAGCTTTAATTTGAAACTTATTTGTATGCAACTCGCTTTCAAAGCGAATGATTTGTGTTTGTTCAATATGTGTTTTCAAATAAGATATTCTTAACCCTAGATTAAATTAATGAAAATTATCATAAATACAGACAAAATAAAAAACTATGCTACAAAAATAAATAATGGAAATTCAATTTATATTATTTTGTAAATAATCTTGGATATTTAAGTTGTTAATTAACATGTCTTTGTTGTTGTGTTTTTTTTTTTTTCTTTTCAAAATTTACTTTTGCCTTTGATTAAAAACACAGTCTTAAAACAAGTATCAAATACAAATATTCATAAAATCATTGACGTCACATGCATAAATTTTTTTATACTGTGTAGAATAAAAAAAAAAAATACAGATATTTCTATTAGATTTATAAATAACAACCAAAGACTTAAGATAAAGCAAAAGTAGAAGTAGAAGTAATTCAATATTTGTATGGTTTGGTTGTATTTAAGAGGATTTCCGAAAATTATTATTACAAAAAAAACGATGAAATTTTATAAATATTTACATAAAATAAAAACAAAACAAATGGTAAGGGTTGGATACATTTTTTTTTTTTTTTTTTTTTTTTTTTTAAAAAAAAAAATAATAATTATCTCAAAAAATTTTCAAAACAATGAAGTATATAGTACAACTTTTGTCTTTCCCTTGATCTAATTTGAGTTGAATATCCCTTGCAACAAATAAAATATTATTCATTTCCTGCATCTTTATGGCAAGAACAATATTTAAATTTTATTGAAAATTTAAAATACCAAGTTACAAAAAAAAAACAAAATTACATATATTGTCCGGAAGTTTTCGAGAGGAAAAGTCAACACACTTTTATAAATTCACATTAGTAATGTTGTGAGAAAAGTAAAAAAGCCAATAAAGCCTTTGTGTAATGTACATAAATTGGAGAAACAGTGAATATATTACAATATGTGTGAGAAATTTTTTTCAAGATCACTGCATAAATCAAAATACAAAATAATGGAATAAAATTCGACAATTTAATTATACATATATGCCTATAGTTATAATAATTTACTGACAGTTTAAGGCCCGTACTCTGTTCGTCTTTCGCGTTGAAACTCCATACAAAACCAAAAAAATGCGAAAAAAAAACTAGCGAAATTTTTTTCCATTTGTAGTACTCTGTTTTTTTTCGAGTTGAAAAACTGATGTTTATTGCATGGCGCCATTTACAATGTGAATTAAGAAATAATTTATTTATTAAAATTATTTGCGTGGGTTTATAACGCAAACACGTATCATATTTTTGTTCCGAAAATATACAAATACATCAAAGGAGTAGTAAATCAATTGCCCAAGGAAAAATAAAATGTTAATTTTGTAATAGCAAGCAGCAACCACTAACTTAATTCAATATCGCTCCCAGTTAAATAGCGTTCCCTGTTACCGAAATAAATACCGCTTTCTATGGTTTCTATAAAATTTTTCGCAAGAATGAACATAGTACCGGCCTTTAAGCCTAGTACTAAGATCGCGTTTTCGCACGAAAAACTGCGGAATAAATGCGAAATCTTTGTATTTTCAAACACATATTTCGACAACCCTGGATTTTTCGCACGAGAAAATAGGCGGGTATATTATTTCGCATAAATAAGTTAACATCCCTGGGTTTGAGACCCTATTTACGGAGATAGATGAAGATATTCGTTTTTCGCAGAAACGAACTTAGTACTAAGCATTATCGAAGGAATGTATGATATGGTAATAGTAGGTTTAAAGTTTACATTAACTTTTTATTAATATGGGGAATATTATTTGTATTAACTTAAAAGTTGTTTGTTTAGTTTAGTTTTCAATTTATATTATTTTCATTTATATATAATATTATCGAATTCAGTCTAATTAGTAACAAAAACAATTGAAACTTTACCACGTCCACAAACGTGTCTATATGAATTTTTTATATATTCTTTATTATTCAGACTTATATATTATGTCACATGACTCGAAATCTAAGGTTTCGAACCAAAGACCAAAAAAAAACCCTGCAAATCATAATAAAATAAACAGAAGAAAAAAAATTAAATTCGATTTCTGCAACATAACTTAAGGATCTTTTTCTTCAATCCCAGCTAGGAGAATACCAACAATTTTATTAAATTTAAAATTTAGTTAAATTCTAATCTAAAAACTAAATGAAAATTAATTAAAACGTGCTTTATTAAAACCCAAGGGCCTTTTATGAAATATCACGTATTTAAAATTGTGGCCAATTGCGATGTTATCAAAGTTTAAATTTTTATCTTTGTATTTTGTTTTTTAGTATATTTGTTGTGACATTACCATCACAAGGTTGTTTATATATATGTGTACATATTAATATGACATTTTAATTTATACCTATATTGTTCTTGTTATCAAGAACACAAAATTTCAAAAAAAAATGTTGCGGTTGTTCATCACTGCTGTCATTATGATAACGTCACTGCTGTCATTAGACATAAAACAATTTACACACTCAACCCATAATATATATCTTCTTTTTTGTGTTTATAAGGTTATTAAAGTTTTTAGCATAAAATTTAATTTTAGTTCAAGTTGAAAATTAAACCAAGAAAGTTGGATAGGAAAAATATAATTTTTCTTTTGAAAATCTATCAAAATGGAAGAAAAGGTTGTAGTGAAATAAACATTTCCGATTTTTATTTCATTTAGACTATTGATAAACCATTGTAAAATAATATTTAAAACCTGATTGATTTATATTTATTGCGAAGATTAATTTTAAATTTAAATAACTACAGTGAAACCTCTCAAGCTTGGACACTCTGAAAACCGGACACCTCCCAAACGTGGACAGTTGTCTGGGGACGTTTGCTATATTAACATTACATCCAAAGTAAACGAATAAGCCTATAGTGTATTGATCCTATGCATTACAGCGCTATGTGGCAACACTGTACTAAACTACATATGACAGTCTACAAATAATTATTTACCGTTATAATACGTGCAGAGTACATTTCTTTTCGAACAAACACATAAATCGACAATAAATTACCATAAATACCATATAATATTGTTGCTTTAAAATAAAATTCTTATTTCTAAACAAATAAAAAACAAATTTTCAATGCAACAGCAAATGCTTAACATCATCATTCACAGATAATTCAAAGTAGATTACCTGGAAGGTTAATGTAATCCTCCATATAATTTCAATAATATATATCACCCTTATATATATTTTGTTTTTTATTTTAACTAATTGATGTACGTTTTCTTATCATTACAGAATCTATCATTTGAAAACTGTGAAAATATCACTGATTACTTGAGTCAACGTGATTTCAATGGTCCCAGTCGTATGTCTCTCCTAAAGTTCCTTGCCATTGTAAGTATCAATATGGTTTATTTACAAATATGCCCAATAGTGACACAAGCAAAAGAATTGTTTATTTATTACATCACTCTTGAGTATAATCAATCAAACAAATAATAAAAAAAAACGAAATTTAACAAGTAAATACCAAATTTTGCTACAAAATATTCCATAAATATTTTTTTGGTGGAAAAAAATTCCATGAATGGAAAAGTTTTATTTTTTGGTCAATGGTATGGCATACACGGTTGGTAGAATTCTACCAAAATTGCTAAATTTTTTACTCTTTGGTAGATTTCGCAAAATATTCCCAACTAAGAGATACTGAGAAAATTTTCTATAGAAGTAAAATTTTTACAAAATTTTCTATAAAAATAAAATTTTTAGAAAATTTTCTATAGAAATAAAATTTTTTGACAATTTTCTATAGAAAATAAATTTATTAGAAAATAAAATTTTTAGAAAATTTTCTATAGAAATAAAATTTTAAGAAAATTTTCTATAAAAAAATTTAGAAATAAAATTTTGACAAATTTTTCTATAGAAATAAAATTTTGAGAAAAATTTCTATAGAAATAAATTTTTGAGAAAATTTTCTATAGAAATGAAATTTTGAGAAAATTTTCTATAGAAAATAAAATTTTCTATAGAAAATAAAATTTTTAGAAAATTTTCTATAGAAATAAAATTTTTAGAAATTTTTATACAGAAAATAAAATTTTGACAATGTTTTCTATAGAAAATCAATTTCTTAGAAATTTTTACGACTTCTTTATTTGGTAGTTCTTTGGTAAAATTTTCTACAAAATAAAATATACAAAAAAATTAAAAATAAAATTTTGACAAAATTTTCTGTAGAAATAACATTTTTAGAAAATTTTTTGTAGAAATAAAATGTTTAGAAAATTGTCTATAGAAATAAAATTTTGACAAAAATTTTCTACAGAAATAAAATTTTTTGAAAATTTTCCATAGAAATAAAATGTTGAGAACAATTTCTATAGAAATAAAATTTTTAGAAAATTTTCTATAGAAAATAAAATTTTTAGAAATTTTTCTATAGAAAATAAAATTTTTAGATATTTTTCTATAGAAATAAAATTTTTAGAAAATTTTCTATAGAAATAAACTTTTTAGAAATTTTTCTATAGAAAATAAAATTTTGAGAAAATTTTCTATAGAAATAATTTTTTTACAAAATTTTCTATAGAAATAAAAATTTAACAAAATTTTCTATAGAAAATAAAATTTTTAGAAAATGTTCTATAGAAATAAATTTTTTAGAAATTTTTCTATAGAAAATAAAATTTTGAGAAAATTTTCTATAGAAAATAATTTTTTTTTAGAAAATTTTCTATAGAATATAAAATTTTCTATAGAAATAAAATTTTGTGAAAATTTTTTTAGAAATAAAATTTTTAGAAGATGTTCTATAGAAATACAATTTTTAGAAAATTTTCTATAGAAAATAACATTTTGACAAAAATTTCTATAGAAATGAAATTTTTAGAAAATTTTCTATAGAAATAAAATTTTGACAAAATTTTCTATAGAAATAAAATTTTTAGAAATTTTTTCTATAGAAAATAAAATTTTGAGAAAATTGTCTATAGAAATAAAATTATTTTTCATGTTAGCCTGATACTGAAACAGGCGATTTTTCTTAATTTTACAATTACTTATTTTTCGAGCTTTATGAAATAGTAGATGAAGGAATTTGATCAATAGAATCATTGAAAAGAAAACGCCAAATACAAATCTAAACACGCCTAGACTGTACATATTTCAGTTCGAGCAAATTAATTTTTCCACAGCCTTTAGTATAGATCTGGGTGGGAGAGATATCTCAATTTTGTTCCCTTTATGCTAATTTCTTATGGAGGGAACATTTGGGAATTTTCTTCTTACAAATTGAATCATCTTAACTCCCACTGTGCATTATCTTTTCATATAGTTACAAATCCCTTGATTTTATTTCATTTTGTTACTACAGTAATGCAACAACACGAAATTTATTTTTAGAAGCTACTGCTGAATCCACCTTAGTGGTGAACAATCGAACAAAGCTTTTGTTTCTATAGTTAACAACAACATGTGACAATTTCTAGAAAATTTTCTATAGAAATAAAATTTTTTAGAAAATTTTCTATAGAAATAAAATTTTGAGAAAATTTTCTATAGAAATAAAATTATGACATAATTTTCTATAGAAATAAAACTATGAGTTAATAGAAATAACATTTTTTGAAAATTATCGGTAGAAATAAAATTATGACAAAATTTTCTATAGAAATAAAATTATGGCATAATTTTCTATAGAAATAAAATTTTGAGAAAATTTTCTATAGAAATGAAATTTTTAGAAAATTTTCTACAAAAATAAAATTTTGAGAAAATTTTCTACAGAAATAAAATTTTGAGAAAATTTTCTAAAGAAATAATTTTTTTTGAAAATTTTCTATAAAAATAAAATTTTGACAAAATTTTCTAAAGAAAATAAAATTTTGAGAAAATTTTCTATAGAAACAAAATTTTGAGGAAATTTTCTATAGAAATAAAATTTTGAGAAAATTTTCTATAGAAATGAAATTTTGAGAAAATTTTCTATAGAAATGAAATTTTGAGAAAAATTTCTATAGAAATAAAATGTTGAGAACATTTTCTATAGAAATAACATTTTGCAAATTTTACAACTTTTTTATTTGGTAGTTCTTTGGTAAACTTTTCTACAAATTTTGGTATAGAAAATAAAATTTTGACAAAATTTTCTATGGAAATAATATTTTGACAAAATTTTCTATAGAAATAAAATTTTTAGAAAATTTTCTATAGAAATAAAATTTTTAGAAAATTTTCTATGGAAATACAATTTTTAGAAACTTTTCTATAGAAAATAAAATTTTGAGAAAAATTTCTATAGAAATAAAATTTTATGAAAATTTTCTTTAGAAATAAAATTTTTAGAAAATTTACCATAGAAATAAAATTTTGAGAAAATTTTCTATAAAAATAAAATTTTGCAAAAAAATTTTATAGAAATAAAATTTTGAGAAAATTTACTATAGAAATAAAATTTTGAGAAAATTTTCTATAAAAATAAAATTTTGCCAAAAATTTTTATAGAAATAAAATTTTGAGAAAATTTTCTATAAAAAAAAATTAGAAATTTGTCTATAGAAAATAAAATTTTGAGAAAAATTTCTAAAGAAATAAAATTTTGAGAAAATTTTCTATAGAAATAAAACTTTGACAAAATTTTCTACAAAAATTAAATTTGCAAAAAATTTCTATAGAAATAAAATTTTGAGAAAATGTTCTATAGAAATAATATTTTGAGAAAATCTTAAATAGAAAATAAAATTTTGAAAAAATTTTCTACAGAAATAAAATTTTGAGAAAATTTTCTATAGAAATAAAATTTTTAGAAAATTTTCTTTAGAAATAAAATTTTTAGAAAATTTACTATAGAAATAAAATTTTGACAAAATATGACTTTCGTTTGGTAGTTTTTTATTTTTGCTTCGAGTGCCAACAGTGATGGCATAACCTATGAAGGAGGCAAGAATACATAAAGGAACCATTAATATTGATGATCTAGATTTACAAGTCTAAAAGATTCCATAGACCTAGACAATAATATAATTGTTGCAACTGATTACAAGTGTTGTCTAATACTTGGGCAATCCATGATGCAATTTATCCTTATTTTGCAATGGGCATATATTATCATTGTATTTGAAATCAAGTTAATTGAATTGCATATTACGTTTATACATATTTATGTATAGATAATAATGAAACGATTTTAATCAAAGCCGTCATTATCGATAATGGATTGATTGACGTTTGAAATGTTAAGCTCCCCCCAGCAATTACTTAACAATTATATCTGAAATTACATCAGGCAGGTGTACTGAACATCACATTTTTTGTCGATATAAACACCCGTGTTGCCCTTTATGGGTTCCATATGTAAGACAAACTGCCTAAATTTAGATGTAATTTAATAATAATAATAATTTGTTATTCTTAGCAAGCATTTTTCACGGCGATATGCGAATGATGCATAAACATTCCTAATACAGTATTAATCAACATATATATAAGCTGGGAATTCAAAAAATTCTATACCTTATCATTAACAACAACAAAAAAGCCAACACTCATTCACGCTTTTTTAAATATTAGCCAAGTTTGTATTAACAAATGTTGGGGGAAACCATATAATTGTTTTCATATTATTTCAAATAATACTAACTAATTTTCAAATATTAATTTCTTGAACATAGAAAAAAAAGAATTCTTCTTGAATTTCCCAAATTCAAGGTAACGATATGATATTTATTTTTTGGATAACAAATTCAATTTAAATTATTAGAAAAATAAAATAAAAACTAGTGTTACTATAGGTGTATAATTTTTGTATTAAAAGATAAAAACAAAAAAGTAAATAAATAATCTTGTCATATCTATTGCTTTTAATTACAGAACGCCTTGGAATTAAGTGCTCCTGCTTCACCGGTTCTATTACAACAGCAGCAGCAACATCAAATAAATAATAAAAACAACAAACCCACAGGGTGGTTACAATTGTCTGGCCATCCAGAAAGGTAAACAAACTAAAAACAAATTTATTTGTGCAGCATACTAATTTTGTCTCTCTCTCTTTTAATTTTAGTATTGTGCCCTGTTCCAGTGGTGTGGTACGCAAACGTGTAGCCAGTTTTAGTGATTATGAAGTCCAAGCCTATCAAAAATTGTCACAAGAAGCCCATACCTCAAAAATCATTCCCGATTTCTATGGCAATATACAATTGGAAAGCGGAGAAATGTTTATTGAACTTCAAGATCTGTTGAAAGGTTTTAAGGATCCTTGTGTCATGGATATCAAAATGGGCTGTCGCACTTTCCTAGAAACTGAAGTCAGCAATAAGACTTTGAGACCTGATCTATATCAAAAAATGATTAAAGTTGATGCCCAGGCCCCCACACCAGAGGAACATGAACAAAAGGCCATAACAAAATTACGTTATATGTTATTCCGTGAAGCCATGTCCTCGTCACAATCGAAAGGTTTTCGCATTGAGGCCATACGTTTAAAGGGCAAAGCCCCCATGAAAGATTTGAAAACTGTAAGAACCTCAGATCAAATTGCCCAGACCATAGATCAGTTTCTAAATAGCAAAAAATGTGTGCAAAAAGAGCTTATCAAACGTTTGAAACATATGCGCTCTGTAATTGAGAAATCTGCATTCTTTCAAACACATGAAATTGTGGGCTCCAGTATTTTTATAGTCTATGATGATGTCAAAGTTGGTTGTTGGTTGATTGATTTTGCCAAATCCCGACCTTTGCCAGATAATGTGAAAGTAAATCATCGCTCCGAATGGATACCCGGTAATCGTGAAGAGGGCCTACTCAAAGGTATGGATGAACTAATCCATGCATTTGAAAATGCCAACCAGAAACACCAGTCACCCAGAAAATTTTTACAAATCTAACTAATCATCATAGCTTACAATGTAAACCAGTTATAATGCATATTTATACTATTTGTTTTCTTAAGACTGATCGCCATTTCTTAGATTTTAAGGTTTCATGCTTTGTAAATCAAACATTAAAATCATTAATTAATTACTATGTATTCTATTTGTTTATGCCCGTAGAATTTTTTCCATATTGGAAATATATACATTTGTTTTCTTGTTATTGTAATCTTTAGTTAGAGGAAGACTTTTCTTTTTTTGCAATTTTGAATTTGTGTTTTTGAAACAACATTTGAAAAATGAGATGAATAGTATTTGATGTGAGAACATAATGTTAGAAATTAATTTATTCGAACTTCGTTCGTTTGTTATTTTGCTTTTTGGCATAATACTGACGAAAGGAAGTAACGAAGTAAAACTAATATAATAATCCACTTACTTAATTAGTTTTTAAGTTATAAAAATCACTTAATATAAATGTAATATTTAGAGATATTGAGAAAGAAAAAAACATATAGAGAAAAAAAAACAATAATCCTCAAAAATATATATGAATGTATTTATTAAAACAAATGAGTTTTTCTTTTGCATAACAACAAGGAATCGTATTAAACTGCTACAAGGAACCAATGGATATGGGATTGGAATGAAATTTTATAGAGGATTTTGCCAAAAACAAGATTTCATCAGGGCCTCTAGTATTGAACAGTTCGAAACTTAACCAATATTCATTCCCTTTCCCCACTATATTATAACTTGCGCCACTTTGTAGTTCAACATTTTCGATACCATATCAAATCCGTAAAATGTGTTGGGTGCCATATATAAAAGTACAACACGTACATTTAAATCTGATTCGATCTGGACAAAATTGATTAGAGTCCTACAAAATCTATAGACTTATATTTTAAGTAGGCTAATGCCCTGGGGTGGAATACAATGTTAGTAAAAAACAAGTATATACAGCACTAAGTTCGGCCGGGCCGAATCTTAAATACCCACCACCATGAACCAAATATTAGGGTTTCCTTTGAAACCCTTGAGGACTTGAGGACACTTCCCGAAGATAAATTTAAAGATTTCACCTATGAGGACTATATCAGATTCTGGATTTATAAGAACCATTTATTTATAAAATAACGTCTTGATTTGAAATCTTAAATCTGCAGAAGTAAAATCTGGAAATTTTACATTGAGTTTCAAGCAATTTTCATGATCAGTGCGCATTCTACACCCTCAAGAAGTGAAGTCGGTCTATATGGAGGCATTGCCAAATGGACCGATAAAAACTTAATCCGATACACGTTTCTGTGAGCCTAAAATACCAGAATATTTACAATTTCAGGCAAATCCGATAAAAACTACGGTTTCTAGAAACACAAGGAGTTAAATCGGGAGATCGTTCTTATGGGGGCTATAATAAAATATGGACCGATACTCACCGTTTTCGGCACACCTCTTTATGACCCGAAAATACCTCTAGATTTCCAATTTCAGGCAAATAGGATAAAAACTTCGGATTCTAGAAGCCCAAGAAGTAAAATCGGGAAATCGGTCTATATGGGGGCTATACCAAAATATGGACCGATACTCACCATTTTCTGCACACCTCTTTATGGTCCTAAAATACCTCTAGATTTCCAATTTCAGACAAATTGGATAAAAACTACGGTTTCTATAAGCCCAAGACCCCAAATCGGGAGGTCGTTTTATATGGGGACCATACCAAAACATGGACCGATACTCACAATTTTTGGCACACGTATTTGTGGTCCTACAATACCTCTAGATTTCCAATTTCAGGTAAATTGAATAAAAACTGCGGTTTCTATAAGCCCAAGAAGTAAAATCTGGAGATCGGTCTGTATGGGGGCTATACCAAAACATGGACCGATACTCACCATTTTTGGCACACCTCTTTATGGTCATAAAATACCTCTAGATTTCAAATTTCAGGCAAATTTAATAAAAACTACGATTTCTATAAGCCCAAGACCCCAAATCGGGAGGTCGGTTTATGTGGGGACTATATCAAAACGTGGACCGATATAGCCCATCTTCGAACTTGACCTGCCTGCAGACAAAAGACGAGTTTGTGCAAAATTTCAGCACGATTGCTTCATTATTGAAGACTGTAGCGTGATTACAACAGACGGACATCGTTATATCGTCTTAGAATTTCTCCCTGATCAAGAATATATATACTTTATATAGTCGGAAATCGATATTTCGATGTGTTACAAACGGAATGACAAACTTATTATACCCCCGTCACCATTCTATGGTGGTGGGTATAAAAAACAAGTATATACAGCAGTAAGTTCGCCCGAACCGAATCTTAAATACCCACCACCATGAATCAAATATAAGGGTTTGCTTTGAATTTTCAGGGGGGGTATGATGACAGATCAAGCAGAGCAGTTCAACCAGTACATTTCCCGAAGATAAATTTAAAGATTTTACCTATGAAGATTATATCAGATTCTGGATTTGTAAGAACCATTTTTGTTTGAGTTTTAGAGGAATCATTAACATCTCTTGTAAGTGTGCAAGAAAATTATCAAATAACGTCTTGATTTGAAACCTTAAATCTGTAGATTTTCACCCGAGAAGTAAAATCTGGAAATTTTAGATTCAGTTTCAAGCAAGAAGTGAAATCGGTCTATATGAAGGCCTTACCAAATGGACCGATAAAAACTAAACCCGATACCCGTTTTTATGAGCCTAAAATACCAGAATATTTACAATTTCAGGGAAATCGGTTAAACTCTACGGTTTCTAGAAACCCGGGAGATCGTTTTTTTTGGGGCTATACTAACACATGGACTGATACTCACAGTTTTCGGCACACCTCTTTATGGTCCGAAAATACCTCTAGATTTCCAATTTCAGGCAAATTGGATACAAACTTCTGATTCTAGAAGCCCAAGAAGTAAAATTGGGAGAGGTCTAACAGGTTGGCTGATAAGTCCCCGGTCTAACAAAGAAAACACATTTTTTGTCAAAATTCGTTTTTATTATTCAACATAGTTCCCTTCAAGAGCGATACAACGATTATAACGACCTTCCAATTTTTTGATACCATTTTGGTAGTACTCCTTCGGTTTTGCCTCAAAATATGCCTCAGTTTCGGCGATCCCCTCTTCATTGCAGCCAAATTTTTTCCCTGCGAGCATCCTTTTGAGGTCTGAGAACAAGAAAAAGTCGCTGGGGCCAGATCTGGAGAATACGGTGGGTGGGGAAGCAATTCGAAGCTTGGTGGAACAACACTTTTTTCTTCTTCATATGGGGCCGTTTTGCCGCGATTTAGACCTTCAAACGCTCCAATAACGCCATATAATAGTCACTGTTGATGGTTTTTCCCTTCTCAAGATAATCGATAAAAATTATTCTATGCGCATCCCAAAAAACAGATGCTATTACTTTGCCAGCGGACTTTTGAGTCCTTCCACGCTTCGGAGACGGTTCACCGGTCGCTGTCCACTCATCCGACTGTCGATTGGACTCAGGCGTGTAGTGATGGAGCCATGTTTCATCCATTGTCACATATCGACGAAAAAACTCGGGTGTATTACGAGTTAACAGCAGCAAACACCGTTCAGAATCATCAACACGTTGCTGTTTTTGGTCAAATGTGAGCTCGCGCGGCACCCATTTTGCACAGAGCTTCCGCATATCCAAATATTGATATGACCAATACATTCCTTTGATATCTTTAAGGCCTCTTCTATCTCGATCAACTTCTTTTTACGGTCATTCAAAATCATTTTATGGATTTTTTTGATGTTTTGGTCGGTAACCACCTCTTTCGGCCGTCCACTGCGTTCACCGTCCTCCGTGCTCATTTCACCACGCTTGAATTTTGCATACCAATCAATTATTGTTGATTTTCCTGGGGCAGAGTCCGGAAACCCATTATCAAGCCAAGTTTTTGCAGTATTTGATCAAAACACGAAATTCCTTTTTTTCCATTTTTTCACAATAACAAAAGTTGCTTCACAAAAGACGCTCTATCTCACAAACTATTTAATTGACTTGCAGACGTCAAATTTTGACACGAATCATTTGAAGGTTGGTACTATATAAAAATAATATGCATTTAATACTAGCGACGTCATCTATGTGTGAGACCAGGGACTTATCAGCCAACCTGTAATTTTCAATTTGTGGCAAATCGGCTTAAAACTGAAATGGGGGTCTAATGGGGGCTATTCCGAAAACATGGAGTGATACACACAATATTCAGCACATCTAATTGTAGTTCTAGAATCTAGATATATCAAAATATTCGGCACACCTCTTTATGGTCCTAGAACACCTCTAGATTTCCAATTTCAGGCAAATTAGATAAAAACTACGGATTCTAGAAGCCCAAGAAGTAAAATTGGGAGATCGGTCTATATGGGGTCTATATCAAAACAAGGTCCGATAATCACCATATTCGGCACACCTCTTTATGGTCCTAGAACACCTCTAGATTTCCAATTTCAGGCAAATTAGATAAAAACTACGGATTCTAGAATCCCAATAAAATCGGGAGATCGGTCTATATGGGGGCTATACCAAAACATGGACCGATACTCACCATTTTTGGCACACCTCTTTGTGGTCGTAAAATACCTCTAGATTTCCAATTTCATGCAATTTGGATAAAAACTACGGTTTCTATAAGCCCAATAAGTAAAATCGAGAGATCGGTGTATATGGGGGCTATACCAAAACATGGACCCATACTCACCATTTTTGACACACCTTCTTATGGTCCTAAAATACCTCTAGATTTCCAATTTCAGGCAAATTGGATAAAAACTACGGATTCTATAAGCCCAGGACCAAATCGGGAGGTCGGCTTATATGGGGGCTATATCAAAACATGGACCGATACTCACCATTTTTGGCACACCTCTTTGTGGTCGTAAAATACCTCTAGATTTTCAATGTCAGAAAAATTGGATAAAAACTTTGGATTCTATAAGTCCAAGAAATAAAATCAGGATATCGGTCTATATGCGGACTATACCAAAACATGGACTCATACTCACCATTTTTGACACACCTTCTTATGGTACTAAAATACCTCTAGATTTCCAATTTCAGGCTTCTACGGATTCTAGAAGCCCAAGAAGTAAAATCGGGAGATCGGTCTATATGGGGGCTATACCAAAACATGGAACGATACTCACCATTTTTGGCACGCCTAAAATACCTCCAATTTCAGGCAAACTGGATAGAAACTACGGTTTCTCTAAGCCCAGGACCTCAAATCGGGAGGTCGGCTTATATGGGGACTATATCAAAACCTGGACCAATATTGCCCATCTTCGAACTTGACCTGCCAGCAGACAAAAGACGAGTTTGTGCAAAATTTCAGCACGATTGCTTCATTATTGAAGGCTGTAGCGTGATTACAATAGACAGACAGGCAGACAGACAAACAGACGGACATCGCTATATCGTCTTAGAATATATATACTTTATATAGTCGGAAATCGATATTTCGATCAAGAATATATATACTTTATATAGTCGGAAATCGATATTTCGATATTTGTAACAACAAACGCAAGCCAAATCGGGGGATCGGTTTATATGGGGGCTATATATAATTATGGACCGATGTGGACCAATTTTTGCATGGTTGTTAAAAACCATATACTAACATCATGTACCAAATGTCAGCCCGATCGGATGAAATTTGCTTCTCTTAGAGGCTCAGTAAACCAAATCGGGGGACCGGTTTGTATGGGGGCTATATGTAATTATGGAATTCAATTTTATGGAACAAACTTTTAAGCAATTGTGATTGTATTTTTTATACCCTCCACCATAGGTATATTAACTTTGTCATTCCGTTTGTAACACATCGAAATATTGTTCTAAGACCCCATAAAGTATATATATTCTGGGTCGTGGTGAAATTGTGAGTCGATCTGAGCATGTCCGTCCGTCCGTCTGTTGAAATCACGCTAACTTCCGAACGAAACAAGCTATCGACTTGAAACTTGGCACAAGTAGTTGTTATTGATGTAGGTCGGATGGTATTGCAAATGGGCCATATCGGTCCACTTTTACGTATAGCCCCCATATAAACGGACCCCCAAATTTGGCTTGCGAGGCCTCTAAGAGAAGCAAATTTCATCCGATCCGGCTGAAATTTGGTACATGGTGTTAGTATATGGTCTCTAACAATCATGCAAAAATTGGTCCACATCGGTCCATAATTATATATAGCCCCCATATAAACCGATTCCCCGATTTGGCTTGCGAGGCCTCTAAGAGAAGCAAGTTTCATCCGATCCGGCTGAAATTTGGTACATGGTGTTAGTATATGGTCTCTAACAACCATGCAAAAATTGGTCCACATCGGTCCATAGTTATATATAGCCCCCATATAAACCGATCCCCCGATTTGGCTTGCGAGGCCTCTAAGAGAAGCAAATTTCATCCGATCCGGCTGAAATTTGGTACATGGTGTTAGTACATGGTCTCTAACAACCATGCACAAATTGGTCCACATCGGTCCATAATTATATATAGCCCCCATATAAACCGATCACCAGATTTGACCTCCGGAGCCTCTTGGAAGACCAAAATTCATCTGATTCAGTTGAAATTTGGTACGTGGTGTTAATATATGGCCTCAAACTCCCATGCAAAAATTGGTCGAAATCGGCCCATAATTATATATAGCCCCCATATAAACCGATCCCCAGATTTGACCTCCGGAGCCCCTTGGAAGAGCAAACTTCATCCGATTCGGTTGAAATTTGGTACGTGATGTTAGTATATGGTATCCAACAACCATGCAGGAATTGGTTCATATCAGTCCATAATTATATATAGCACCCATATAAACCGATCCCCAGATTTGACCTCCGGTGCCTTTTGGAGAAGCAAAATTCATCCGATCTGGTTGAAATTTTGTACGTGGTGGTAGTATATGATATTTAACAACCATGCCAAAAGTGGTCCATATCAGTCCATATTCATATATAGCCCCCATATAAACCGATCCCGAGATTTGGTTTTGGAGCCTCTTGGAGGAGCAAATTTCATCCGAGTTAGTTGAAATTTGGTAGATTGTGCTAGTATATGGCCGTTAACAACCATGCCTAACTAGGTGCATATCGGTCTATAGTTAGCCCTCAGATTAATCGATCCCCAATCACACAAAAATTGGTCCATATCAATAATTGTATATAGCCCCCATATAAGCGACTCCCATATTGCAATTCTGGCTCCCTACGTACCGTGCAAAACTCCATATCGATTCGTAATTATTTGTAGACTTACCTACACATACTTTTTTTGTCTAATGAATACCACGTATGGACTAACACACAATTTAGAAAACGAATTAAGATACCACAACCCAAGTAATTCGATTGAGGCAATCCATGGTGGAGGGTACATAAGATTCGGCCTGGCCGAACTTACGGCCGTTTATACTTGTTTTGTCTAATGTATACCACGTATGGACTAACACACAATTTAGAAAACGAATTAAGATACCACAACCCAAGTAATTCGGTTGACGCAATCCATGGTGGAGGGTACATAAGATTCGGCCTGGCCGAACTTACGGCCGTTTATACTTGTTTAATAATTATCTTTTTATAATTAAGAACTATGTTATTGTTATTTATATTGTTTTACAGAATTGTCCTGAAAATAATTTATTTATTTGTTGCACTCCTAAATTATGTAATCTTAATTTTATTTATTAATAAATATAAATACAAACAGGTTGTGTGTATTAGTGATGCCCGCAGGGTATGCGGAACCGGACCTTCTTGTAAAGAAGGAACCGGCCGACCGGTGCTTCTTCTGTTCTCAGCGAAAGAATGTTTTTTTAAAAGGCTGGTGAACTCGTTTCAAAGAAACGAAATCGTCTCAGTAGCGATAACAAGTTCTTTTAAAAGAACACACAAAACAAAATAAATAACTAAAGATTTATTTTACTTTTATTTTATATTTTAATTTTATGAGTAACGGATCTCCTATTTTATTTTATATACATATTTCATAGGCACTGAATTTGATAATAATAAAAAGTTAAAAAAATATTTGTTAAAGATATGTTTGTACGAATTTATTTCGGCATAAGCCGGCTATCATATAAAACCTTTTTTCGGAAGGTTCAAGTGTGGTTTACTTTTGGGTTTAGTGAACTGCCTGAATTTATTCTGATAATTGGTTGATAGTTTTGCTGCATGTAGAGGATGCTGATGAGGAATGTGGTAATTCCGAAACGTGCGTCCATCCAACCATCTATATTCTATAGGGCTTTGCCCAAATAAATTAGACAAACATTCGTTTCCTCTGTTGGTTAAGCTACTCTTGTAGTTTAGTCAACACCAGGGTTTTAAAGCTGAGATCAGAACAACAATTAAAATGTAACATCTGTAGAAAACTCTGTCAACATTTTATTTTATAGAAAATTTTTTCACAATTTTACTTCTATAGAAAATATCGTCAAAGTTTTATGCCTATAGAAAATGTCGTCAAAATTTTATTTCTGTAGAAAATTTTGTCAACATTTTATCACAATTTTGTCACAATTTTACTTCTACAGAAAATGTAGTCAAAGTTTTATTTCTATAGAAAATATCGTCAAAATTTTATTACTATAGAAAATTTTGTGAACATTTTATTTCTATAGAAAATTTTGACAAAATATTATTTCTGTAGAAAATGTTGTCAAAAATTTATTTGTATAGAAAATTTTATTAAAATTTTAGTTCATAAGAAAATTTTATTAAAATTTTAGTTCATTAGAAAATTTTGTCAAAATTTCATTTCTGTAGAAAATTTTGTCAACATTTTATCACAATTTTGTCACAATTTTACTTCTATAGAAAATGTAGTCAAAGTTTTATTTCTATAGAAAATATCGTCAAAATTTTATTACTATAGAAAATTTTGTGAACATTTTATTTCTATAGAAAATTTTGACAAAATATTATTTCTGTAGAAAATTTTGTCAAAAATTTATTTGTATAGAAAATTTTATTAAAATTTTAGTTCATAAGAAAATTTTATTAAAATTTTAGTTCATTAGAAAATTTTGTCAAAATTTCATTTCCATAGAAAATTTTCGCAAAATTTCAGTTCTATAGAAACTTTAGCCAAAATTTTATTTCTATAGAAAATTTAGACAAAAGTTTATTTCTATAGAAAATTTTGTCAAAATTTTATCTCTATAGAAAATTTTGTGACAATTTTATTTCTATAGAAAATATTGTCAAAATTTCATTTCTGTTTGTTTGTTATTGTTGGCTTCTCTTCAATCGTTATTGTTGTTTTTGATCTCAGCTTAAAGCCATGCATTGACTAAACTACAAGTGTAGCTTAACCAACAGAGGAAAAGTATGCTTGTCAAATTTATTTGGGCAAAGCCCTATAGGCTGCAAGATGGTTGGATGTACAGCTGTTTCGGAATTACCACATTCCTCATCAGCATCCTCTACTTGCAGCAAAACTATCAACCAATTATCAGAATAAATTCGGGTAATTCACTCAACCCAAAGTGAACTACACTTGAACCTCCCGAAAAAGGGTTTGATAGTCGGCTACTGCCTAAACAAATTTGCCAGCATATCTCTTTTCCTTTGCCAAACTCAAATCATCGATTTGAATGTATTTATTATTTATTATTTATTATTTATTAATAGATTAACAATTCATAATTCTTAAAATACATATAAATTTGTAAGTTAATCTATATATGACGTAGCAGTTCCGCTGTATGTCATATTACTTAATTATAATTCTGTTTAATGGACATATTCTTTTAAACGTTGAATTCATTCAAGATTAATTTCCTATATTTTATGCAAGATTCTAAGTAATTGTATAGTATTGAAAAGTTCGTGCCATTTAATATATTAATAACTTCGTTTTCATTTAAAGACGTTTTACCAAAATAAGACATTCTAAATCCGCGATAAATTGGACATATTCCTAAAAAGTGAAATGTGTTTTCCTTCGCATTCATATTACACATGCTACACATACCATCTAACACACTTCTGAAGGAACGAGAGTTTAAGTCCAGCAAACCTCCTCTAGCTTTTACAATTAAACTCGTTGCACGAGAGGATAAATTTTCTGTGAGTGTTGGTATATCATTATACTCCAACTTCGGATAAAGGTCATGAGATTGCGAATTAAGAGCATTCATATAAAATGCATTGCGTTCCTCTATCTTTAGTTTTTCTATAATGACACTCGAGTGCATACATAGTGGCAATCTATCATCCAATTCATTTCGAAAGGAATTACATATATCTAACCATTTTCCTGCCCAATATTCACCCAATTCTATCATCCTTTCCGCTAGTATGCGAGGTAGGCGATGAGAGCCTAGATGTAAGATCTTAGATATATATTCTAAATGCATTCTTAAAGTCGTAATGAATAGGGAATCAAACCCCGTCTCCAGGTAAAGCATATAATTAGGAGTATTCGGCGGTAGATATAACATCTTCTTTATAAAAAATCTAAATAACTTTTCTGCGCCATCAAACTGTTGGAAACCCCAAATTTGAACGGCATAAAACATTATAGATCTCGAACATGCTTCGAATATTTTCAGTTTATTCGCTTTAGAAATCTTTGGGTGATTCAAGTATTTAGACCATGTAGAAGTTATTGCCATCTTCGATTCACACAGCTTATTGTTAATATGTCTATCAAATGCCAAATTATAAGTAATGTCAACTCCAAGATATCTGTAGTGATCCACGATTTCGATACTAGTATCCCCATAGTACCAATTCAAGTCTGTAGGAGCCCTACGCCCCTTCCTAAAAACTAAAATCTTCGATTTGATCAAATTAACTTTCAAGTGCCACTTCAAACAATATTCCCGAAGAGCATCAATCATATCCTGCAGACCTCGTGGAGTATCTGATAGGATAACTATATCATCTGCGTACAGTAACACTTTGACGTTAATTCCAGCAACAGTGACACCGCCTGGAAGTATATCCGGGATATCATTTGTGTATAGAGAAAATAAAATTGGGCTCAAAATACATCCTTGCTTCACACCAGAATCCAAGAAGAAAAAATTTGAAAACGATTCTCCATCATGTATTCTGCTTTTTGTACCATTGTACAACAATTGCAAAATCCGTATAATTTTGGTACTCAAACCTAGACATGATAACTTGAAAAAGAGACTGTTTCTCGGAATCAAGTCAAATGCCGAAGTGAAATCAACAAAGAACGCATAAGTGAATTTGTTATATAAATTATTGAGATACACAATGTTTGTCAAGTTGAAAACATTGTCGATTGTCGAATATCCTTTCTTAAAACCTGCTTGAAACTCACTCAAGATATCCCTCTCGAAAAGCCAATCATTTATACGGTTGAGTAATATATTGTTGAAGATCTTGCAAATACTATCCATAATAGAAAGTCCTCGGTAGTTCGACGCAACGTTCGGATCGCCCTTTTTAAATAGCGGTATTAAAATTGATTCCTTAAACTGTGATGGTATCGACTCTTTCAAAAAAATACGGTTGAAGACTTGTAATATATTCATCAAGAAACATTGAGGAGCATACTTGTAGAATTCATAGGGAATCCCATCTTGCCCAGGCGACTTGTTCTTTCCCAAATTAGAAATAACTGCCCGCAGTTCGATAAGTTCAAAGGGAGAGTCTAAAAACGTATTCGTGTAGTATGGGAGACACCAATTGATCTGAGCACATTCCTGTGTTATTGAAAATGCATTTCTAAAATGGGACAAGAAATCATCTACACCGAGATTACGTTTCGCTGGAGCCTTGTCATTTCTCAAAGACTTTGCCAAACACCACCAATCCTTACTACAGGATATCGTGTCTAACTTCCTCAAATTTGAGTTATAGTATTCCAATTTCTTGAATAAACACAATTTCTGGAATTTAGACCTGGAAATATGGTATAGCTGCCTATTGTGTGGAGTTTGCTGGCGATTATATCTCTTCAGGCTCCTGCGTAGCATATTTCTCGCGCGATAACATTGCCAGTCAAACCACTTTTGCTTGGGTTCAAAATATTTCCTATTTCGTGGCTTGCTATAAGCCTGCCTCACTGTAGAGACAATATAACTGATCATACCATCAACTGATCCGTCCGGACAAAACATATTCCGATCACAAATCCGAACAATATTTCTCTGGTAAGTCGTAGCATATCTGTTGTCCCAGAAAAGCCTATGCAATGGACGCGATATCTCGTTCCGATTGTCTGAACATGGAATCACGAGTCTCACAGACAGTGGCATATGGTCCGAGAACGGTTTAGATAATATCTTGAAATCATCAATATATGACAGAAGGCTCAATGAACTTATGCAATAGTCAATTACTGTGTTACCCATTACCCCACAGAAAGTATATTGACCTTCAATATCACTTCCTGTTCTACCATTTAAAACGATACCACCTATATCCTCTATTAGGCTTAGTAAATTCCTCCCCTTTGCATTTATGATCTTATCTCTTGAGTGTCTATGATTTGAATGTATTTGGCTGGGTTTGTTTTTGAGCGTGCTTCCTCTATCTTTATTCGTTTTGTTTGTTATTGTTGGCTTCTCTTCAATCGTTATTGTTGTTTTTGATCTCAGCTTACATCCAACCATCTTGCAGTCTATAGGGCTTTGCCAAAATAAATTTGACAAACATACTTTTCCTCTGTTGGTTAAGCTACACTTGTAGTTTAGTCAATGCATGGCTTTAAGCTGAGATCAAAAACAACAATAAAATTTCATTTCTATAGAAAATTTTGTCAAAATATCAGATCTATAGAAACTTTAGCCAAAATTTAATTTCTATAGAAAATTTTGTCAAAATATCAGTTCTATAGAAACTTTAGCCAAAATTTTATTTCTATAGAAAATTTAGACAAAAGTTTATTTCTATAGAAAATTTTGACAAAATTTTATTTCTGTAGAAAATTTTGTCAAAATTTTATTTCTATAGAAAATTTTATTAAAATTTAGTTCATTAGAACATTTTGTCAAAATTTCATTTCTATAGAAAATGTTGGCAAAATTTCAGTTCTATAGAAACTTTAGCCAAAATTTTATTTCTATAGAAAATTTAGACAAAAGTTTATTTCTATAGAAAATTTTGTCACAAGTTTATTTCTATAGAAAATTTTGTCACAATTTTATCTCTATAGAAAATTTTGTGAAAATTTTATTTCTATAGAAAATTTTGTCAAAATTTCATTTCTATAGAAAATTTTGTCAACATTTCAGTTCTATAGAAACTTTAGCAAAAATTTTATTTCTATAGAAAATTTTGTCAAAATTTTATTTCTGTATAAAATTTTGTCAAAATTTTATTTCTGTAGAAAATTTTATTAAAATTTAGTTCATTAGAAAATTTTGTCAAAATTTCATTTCTATAAAAAATGTTGTCAAAATTTCTTTTCATTAGGAAACTTTGTTAAAATTTCAGTTCTATAGAAACTTTAGCCAAAATTTTATTTCTATAGAAAATTTTGTCAAAATTTCATTTCTATAGAAAATTTTTTCAAAATTTCAGTTCTATAGAAACTTTAGCCAAAATTTTATTTCTATAGAAAATTTAGACAAAGGTTTATTTCTATAGAAAATTTTGACAAAATTTTATTTCTGTAGAAAATTTTGTCAAAATTTTATTTCTGTAGAAAATTTTCTGTAGAAAAATTTTAATAACATTTTAGTTCATTAGAAAATTTTGTCAAAATTTCATTTCTATAGAAAATTTTGTGAAAATTTCTTTTCATTAGGAAACTTTGTCAAAATTTAAGTTCTATACACTCAAAAAAAAGTGAACTCTCTATTTCACTAAAGCCAATTTAACTTTATTTTAGTTTATGAAACTATTAAGTTTGGAGAAAGTTTCCTTTACTCTAATAATTTTTTGCATACGTTAGTTAAATTAACTGAGAAACGGGAAAAAATTATACATAAAATAACCATAAAGATTTACTAAATTCGTATTTCTCACAGCATAGTTTATTATTTCTTTAAATTTGTAAATTTTACTTGAAATGCGTTCATCATGAACTTCGTATGTCACTAAAGACATTCTTGCAATTTTGAACTCCAATTTTTTCCTTCAAACTACAACATTTTTTTTTTTTAACAAGTGAAAAAACTTAATTATGTCTACTAAATTTTCTTGAATTTGTCGAAAAATATTTACTTATTTTTGTGATATCGGAGTGATGCTAGCGTTTGTAATACTGTTTAGTTAAAAATTTCTAAAAATATTCAACATTTTCAAAAATTAACCGAAAGTTTTCTTCGTGATGGGTTCACTGTTTTTTCAGTTTAGCCAAAATTTTATTTGTGTAGAAAATTTAGCCAAAAAAATCCAATTTGACGAAAATGGACCAAAATCAACCAAATTCCATTTGGTCCGATCGGACCAAAATGGCAACCCTGTTTACAATCTTACGGTGGGTGTTAAGTTCGAGTTTAGCCTCTGAAATCGCCATTTCCCCCCGATTAAATAATCCATTATAAAGAATATAAACTTTGTGAAAAATTGCTTTGGGCTATTATTCCCCATCAAATTTTAATATGATTTGCATCAAAAATGTATAAATTTACACTGTTTTTACTGATTTATTTTAGATTTTACTTTTTTTTGTCCCTTATTACGTATACTCTACATTTATCAAATAATGATCATACTCTAGTGGGAACTAATGGATGGAAGGAAAAACTATTACATGCCATTTAAAAACATACCACAAAAATTACTTAAAAAAAAACATAACAAATCTTTCAAAAACTTAATACAAACTTTACAAGCAATACAAAAGATAAAATTCACACTCTCCTGTTTGTAGACAAACAACGAAATGTGTTTCGTTGTAAGTACAGCAGCAATCATAGAAAGAGAGCTAAAGAGATGATAATTGACATTTTTTATAGAGAGGAGGCCATTGCACAAAAAACATATACACACATACGCACACAAACATCTATTTCATTTCTACCATAGAACAACTCAGAATAACTTTAACATTTTACTCCGGCTACATGATACGATAGACATCAAGACATTCCTCCTCACAAATCAATGTCGAAAATAGAAGAAACAAAAGACTTAATTGTAAGTTGTTGTGGAAAAATCATTCAAAATCATTGATTGTATTTTGGTTAATGTTTATTTCTTTTCGCCAAGTCTGTGATTATTACAGTTTTAAATGGTGCTAAATGGATTGATAGTTGTATGAAATCGATAGTTAAACAAACAGCTGTACCAAAACACCAAACAAATGGTCAACATCAAGCGCAGAATCTGTTTGTGTCAAACACCACAACAACCACCATGACCTCTCCAACAATTTCAAACTTTGCCGCTGTAGCTACAACATCCTTTCCGGCGCCCAAATCAACAAGTCAAAATACCATGCCGTTGTTACACATAGAAATTTGCGTCTTTGACGATTGCAGTTATGATAATACCTACAATTTGTTGTGTGCATGGCAAAAAATCCTAAGAGAAACCTATTACATTCAAATGCATATAAGGCAAAATGAGACAGGAAAGACAAAAGGAGGTACAGTGAGTATCATGGTAGCCATGATACCAATCATAATTTTTCCAACCATAAACTTAAGCAAACTGTTAGAGATTATTTTTATTTTTATTAAAGTAAAGTTATAAATTTTAGTAAAGTAAATTAAAAATAACCACTACAAAATATTACCATAGGTACCATGACTTTTGTTGCTTACTGTATGAGTTTATTTAAATAATAAAACCATATGTAGAGAGTAATTTTTCCACATATTTTTTTTTTCAGTTGGCTATGGCCGCAACAGAGCCATTGAAGTTTCAAATGGAAACTATTTGTGTTTCCAGGATATAGATGATGAAATGCTATCGGAACGTATTGCAAAACAATATTCCATGGCAAGACAGCACAAGAATGCGGTAAGTGTTTTTCGTATATCACACTGCACAGAAAAAATATCACCAAAATATTCCCAATTAAAAAGTTGATTGAAGTTGAAAACTTTTTCGATTAAAACATTTATTGATACTATTAACTTTTTAATCAAACTAGAGACATTAAGTCAATGATTGAAATTTTTATAATTTTTAATTAAAAAATTAATTTATACAATTAACTTTTTAATTAAACTCGGAAGAGTGAGACAGTTAAAAATTATGGATATTTTTTAAAATTATTATTATTATTTTTTTTTTTTTGAAACTATCAAACTAAAAAGGATGGAAAATAGTTATAGATTAAACCTAGTTTCATTATACCCTTCACCACTACTGTGGTACAGGGTATAATAAGTTTGTGCATTTGTATGTAACGCCAAGAAGGAAAAGTCTGAGACCCATCGTTTAGTATACCGATCGTCTTCGAATTAAATTCTGAGTCGATTTAGCGATGTCCGTCTGTCCGTCTGTCTGTCTATCTGTCTGTCTGTCTGTCTGTTAATGTATTTTTGTGTGCAAAGTACAGCTCGCAGTTTTAGTCCGATTGTCCTAAATATTGGTATAGGGTCCTGTTTCGGCTCAAAGACGATCCCTATTGATTTTGGAAAAAATAGGTTCAGATTTAGATATAGCTGCCATATATATTTTCCACCGATCTGGTCATAATTGGCGTGTATATCAACCGATCTTCCTGAAATTCCGTACATCCGAATATTTTATGAGTCTCGAAAAACTTGCAAAATATCAGCCAAATCGGTTCAGATTTAGATATAGCTCCCATATATAGCTTTCGCCCGATTTACACTCATTTGCCCACAGAGGCCAATTTTTTGCCCCGATTTAGTTGAAATTTTGCACAGGGAGTAGAACTAGCATTGTAGCTATGCGTGCCGAATTTGGTTGAAATCGGTTCAGATTTAGATATAGCTCCCATATATAGCTTTCGCCCGATTTACACTCAAATGACCACAGAGGCCAAGTTTTTGCTCCGATTTAGTTGAAATTTTGCACAGGGAGTAGAATTAGCATTGTAGCTATGCGTGCCAAATTTGGTTGACATCGATTCAGATTTAGATTTAGCTCCCATATATATGTTTTTCTGATTTCGACAAAAATGGTCAAAATACCAACATTTTCCTTGTTAAATCGCCACTGCTTAGTCGAAAAGTTCTAAAAATGACTCTAATTTCCCTAAACTTCTAATACATATATATCGAGCGATAAATCATAAATAAACTTTTACGAAGTTTCCTTAAAATTGCTTCAGATTTAAATGTTTCCCATATTTTTTTACTAAAATTGTGTTCCACCCTAGTGCATTAGCCAACTTAAATTTTGAGTCTATAGATTTTGTAGAAGTCTATCAAATTCTGTCCAAATCGAGTGATATTTAAATGTATTTGGGACAAACCTTTATATATAGCCCTCAACACATTTGACGGATGTGATATGGTATCGAAAATTTAGATCTACAAAGTGGTGCAGGGTATAATATAGTCGGCCCCGCCCGACTTTAGACTTTCCTTACTTGTTTTTAATTAAAAACTTAATTGAATTTTGCAATCAACATCAATTAAAAATTTAATTCAATCAATTAAAAAATTAATTGAAATTTGTTAGTGAAATCAATTAATTTTTTAACCAAGTATGTTTCTTTTTGATGATCAATTAAAACTGTCATTTATACTATCATTTTCGTGATTAAAGAAATTTAAAAAAAATTAATTAAATAAATTAATTTTGTGATTGAATCAGATTTTTTTTGTTTAAAAAAACTATTATCGCAAGCACAAATATTTCACGTCCTTAAAATACGAATGCCATTTTAGCATATCATAGAAGACGCATTATTCTGAATAAAAGTTTTTACTAGTACAAAAGTTGATACGAGGATTTGGTTTTATATTTCGGATTTAGAGAACAACAACAAATATTAATCATCGAAAATCGTTTTATAGTTTTTCAAAATATTCCCCATTAAAATCTATACAGTTTCGAACCAATCGAAGTCGAAGTACTTTTGCCACTCTTATTGAGGTATCTCCGAAACATGAATTCTGAACGTATCAACCGCCTCTATAGGTGTCGGAAGACGTAGACCTCCCATTTTATTTTTTATGTACGGGAACAAAAATAATTCATACGGGAACAAAAATAATACAAAAAAAATCTAATTTTACAAAATTTTATGCCTATAGAAGCTTTTGTAAATTTTTTTTTTATAGAAAATTTTGCCCAAATTTTTATTTTTATAGAAAATTTTGTCAAAATATTAGTTCTATAGAAAACTTTGTCAAAATTTTATTTCTATAGAAAATTTTGTCAAAATTTTATTTCTATAGAAAATTTTGTTAAAATTTTATTTCTATAGAAAATATTGGTCTATAGAAAATTTTGTCAAAATTTTATTTCTATAGAAAATTTTGACACAATTTTCTAAAGAAATAAAATTTTGACAAAATTTTCTATAGAAATAAAATTTTGACAAAATTTTCTATAGAACAATATTTTCTATAGAAATAAAATTTTAACAAAATTTTCTATAGAAATAAAATTTTGACAAAATTTTCTATAGAAATAAAATTTTGACAAAGTTTTCTATAGAACTAATAGAACTATAGAAAAGTTGTCAAAATTTTATTTCTATAGGAAATTTTGTCAAAGTTTTATTTCTATAGAAAATTTTCTCAAAATTTTTATTTCTATAGAAAATTTTGTCAAAATTAAATTTCTATAGAAAATTTTGTCAACATATTATTTCTATAGAAAATTTTATCAAAATTTTATTTCTATAGAAAATTTTGTCAACATATTATTTCTATAGAATATTTTGTTAACATTTTATTCTATAGAAAATTTTATCAAAATTTTATTTCTATAGAAAATTGTGTCAAAATTTTATTTCTATAGAAAAGTTGTCAAAATTTTATTTCTATAGGAAATTTTGTCAAAGTTTTATTTCTATAGAAAATTTTCTCAAAATTTTTATTTCTATAGAAAATTTTGTCAAAATTAAATTTCTATAGAAAATTTTGTCAACATATTATTTCTATAGAAAATTTTATCAAAATTTTATTTCTATAGAAAATTTTGTCAACATATTATTTCTATAGAATATCTCCAAAACATGAATTATGAACATATCAACCGCCTCTATACGTGTCGAAAGACGTTGACCTCCCATTTTATTATTTATGTACGGGAAAAAAAAAATAATTCATTCGGTGGAGTATAAGGAGCAAATTTAAAAAAAAAAATACAAAAAAAATTATTTTACACAATTTTATGCCTATAGAAGCTTTTGTAAATTTTTTTTTTATAGAAAAATTTGCCCAAATTTTTATTTCTATAGAAAATTTTGTCAAAATATTAGTTCTATAGAAAACTTTGTCAAAATTTTATTTCTATAGAAAATTTTATCAAAATTTTATTTCTATAGAAAATTTTATCAAATTTTTATTTCTATAGAAAATTTTGTTAAAATTTTATTTCTATAGAAAATATTGTTCTATAGAAAATTTTGTCAAAATTTTATTTCTACAGAAAATTTTGTCAAAATTTTATTTCTATAGAAAATTTTGTCAACATATTAGTTCTATAGAAAATTTTATCAAAATTTTATTTCTATAGAAAATTTTGTCAACATATTATTTCTATAGAATATTTTGTTAACATTTTATTCTATAGAAAATTTTATCAAAATTTTATTTCTATAGAAAATTTTGTTAACATTTTATTCTATAGAAAATTTTATCAAAATTTTATTTCTATAGAAAATTTTGTTAAAATTTTATTCTATAGAAAATTTTATCAAAATTTTATTTCTATAGAAAATTTTGTTAAAATTCTTTTCTATACAAAATTTTATCAAAATTTTTATTTCTATACAAAATTTTATCAAAATTTTTATTTCTATAGAAAATTTGGTCAAAATTTTATTTCTATAGAAAATTTTATCAAAATGTTATTTCTATCAACCGCCTCTTTAGGTATCGAAAAACGTAGACCTCTCATTTTATTTTTTATGTGCGGGAACAAAAAGAATTCCTTCGGTGGACTATAGGCGAAATTTTACAAAAAAAAAATCTAAACAAAAAAATCTTATTTTGCAAAATTTTATGCCTATAGAAGCTTTTATAAACATTTTATTTCTACAGAAAATTTTGTTAAAAGTTTATTTCCATGGAAATTTTTTTCAAAATTTTATTTCTATAGAAAATTTTAAAAAAATTTTATTTTATTTGTCAAAATTTTATTTCTATAGAAAATTTTGTCAAAATTTTATTTCTTTCTATAGAAAATTTTGTCAAAATTTTATTTCTATAGAAAATTTTATTTTTATAGAAAATTTTGTCAATTTTATTTCTATAGAAAATTTGTGAAGTACCTCTTAGTTGGAGAGGAATATATACAATTCTTCCAATCCACCATGTTTGATAGAATTCTACCAACTGTGGCAACCGTGCGAATGACCCATCAGGTCAAAATTTTGTTTCTACAGAAAATTTTGTTAAAAGTTTATTTCCATGGAACATTTTTTCAAAATTTTATTTCTATAGAAAATTTTATAAAAATTTTATTTTATTTGTCGAAATTTTATTTCTATAGAAAATTTTGTCAAAATTTTATTTCTTTCTATAGAAAATTTTGCCAAAATTTTATTTCTATAGAAAATTTTATTTTTATAGAAAATTTTGTCAATTTTATTTCTATAGAAAATTTGTGAAGTACCTCTTAGTTGGAGAGGAATATTTTGCAAAATGTACCAAAATATATACAATTCTTCCAATCTACCATGTTTGATAGAATTCTACCAACTGTGGCAACCGTGCGAATGACCCATCAGGTCGATGTTTTGAGTACTCAGAAATGCTTTTGTTTGAGCCGAGCTCGCATTGGCTTGGTGAAGAGTGGTCCGTCTTCGGCCCCCGTTTATACTGGCAACAGAATTGAGACAGTCGATTATCACACAAACCCTCTTGAAACAAATTTTGCAATATCTAAATTGTTCGCTATGTACATAAACTGATTGTAATCACTTGGTGCAGATCTGGTATACACTGAAAAAAAATATTGTCGGGAGGCCAAAGATGTCCTTAAAATACGAATGCGAATTTTGCTTAGCCTAAAAGACGTATTTCTCTGATATAAAGTTTTTTTTTCATGTCCAAAAGTTAATAAAGTTTTCAATGATGTCGTTTTGTCCTTATAGTTAAGCGATTCGACTTAAAATTGGGTATCCTAATATAAAAGAAAATTTTGTTTTAATAAGGTCAACTTGACTACAAAGCAAAAAAGCGTTTAAAAATAGGAGAAGGTTTTCAACACTTTATTTTAAATACATTTTTACTTGAAACAAAGAGTAATTTCTACTTTTAGTCGAGTCTGAATTTAGATATTTAAGTTGTCGTTAACATGTTTTTAAAGCACTTTGATAGCACATGAAGAAAAAAGCTGAAAAAAAGAATAAATTAAACTTTGTTTCCCAGAATTAAGTACGCAAAACTTAAATTGTATCTTAAATTTGTCCTTGCTACAATTCTCCGCTCCTTGGGCTCAGAATCAATACCAAAAATCATTAGAGTGAAGAGAAAATCTTTGGAACCGGTCATGCATTTTTTCAGTGTATAAAATGGATACATAAGAAGCTCCCAACCAAGCTCCCAGAGCTTCTGGAGAGTCACTAGCGAAGTGTATGGCCTAGAGTTGTCCTAATAGAACATGATTCCACTCCTCTTATATTTATAAAAACTGAATATTATAAGAATCCGCGTTGTCTTTGTAAGAAGGAATTGTCTCTTTAATTTCCTAACATTCTTAATATCACTTGTTTCAGATAATAGGCTCCAAATTTATACGTATACCTGCTAATGCCACATGTCGCTATACCAAATGGGCCAATGACTTAAGTTCAGATAAACTAATGACACAAATATATACATCTAATGGTCCCACAATTATAATGCCAACATGGATGTGTCATCGTAATGTATATGATAGAATAAATGGAGGTTTTTCCGAGGAAGGACAAGGGTGTCCTGAAGATTTGATATTTTTCTATAAACATTTAGATAACAACGGTTTAGTAATGCGAGTCGATGAATGTCTACTGCAATATCGATATCATAATGAGGCCACAACATTCACTATTAAATCTGATACTATATGGAAAATACGCTTGAAACATTTAATAGACAATGTACTCAGATATAAGCCATGGTCAGAAGGCTTTTCAATATGGAATGCTGGAAAACAAGGTAGAAAACTTTTTCGTGATTTACCAGAAGAACAAAAGAAAATGGTTAAAACATTTTGTGATGTGGATAAAAGTAAGCTAAGCTTTTGTAATATGCCTACCAATAATTATTATTTCTTGTTTTTTATTTCATTTTTTTTTTAATTTCAGATAAAATCAATAAATTCTATAGATATTTTGATTGTCCAAGTCGTCAACAAACATTTAGCATACCCATAGTTCATTTTACTAAAGTGCAACCACCAATAGTTGTATGCATGAAATTGGATTTGACAAATGGAGATTTTGAAATGAATTTGCAGAGTTTAAAACTAAATGAAGGCCAGGATTATATATTATTTACATAGATGCGAATACATTGAACTCTTGGTTTTATTCTTGTGGAACCCTTTTTTTATCGGAATATTTTAGTGATATTAGCTTTAGATTATTCGGGTATTATAAAGTTATATTTAGTATATATGACATGTTAGTTTTATTTACAGTTTTTTTATGTTTCAAAGGCAAAAAATTCGGAAATAACATCACATTTTAGAAGCAGTTCGGTTTTGTTCGAATTGGCTACCATTGGCACGAATTATGGCATTCAAATGGCCTACAAATATATGACACGCTGCACAAAAGTGACTCTGCGGAATTGAAGATCGACACTATGGAATTGTTTAGCACTAACCGTACTCTCAAGAATTTCCCAGTTCACGGTTGCCACTCGAGCCAAATATAATCTACCAAAATTTGGAGAAAATTTTACAAAGAAAAACTACCAAACAAAAAATTTTTATTTTGTAAAATTTTATTTCTATAGAAAATTTTGTCAAAATTTTATTTCTATAGAAAATTTTGTCAAAATTTTATTTCTATAGAAAATTTTGTCAAAATTTCATTTCTATAGAAAATTTTGTCAAAATTTTATTTCTATAGAAAATTTTGTCAAAATTTTATTTCTATAGAAAATTTTGTCAAAATTTTATTTCTATAGAAAATTTTGTCAAAATTTTATTACTATAGAAAATTTTGGCAAAATTTTATTTCTATAGAAAATTTTTTCAAAATTTCATTTCTATAGAAAATTTTGTCAAAATTTTATTTCTATAGAAAATTTTGTCAAAATTTTATTTCTATAGAAAATTTTGTCAAAATTTTATTTCTATAGAAAATTTTGTCAAAATTTTATTTCTATAGAAAATTTTGTCAAAATTTTATTTCTATAGAAAATTTTGTCAAAATTTTATTTCTATAGAAAATTTTGTCAAAATTTTATTTCTATAGAAAATTTTGTCAAAATTTTATTTCTATAGAAAATTTTGTCAAAACTTTATTCCTATAGAAAATTTTGTCAAAATTTTATTTCTATAGAAAATTTTGTCAAAATTTTATTTCTATAGAAAATTTTGTCAAAATTTTATTTCTATAGAAAATTTTGTCAAAATTTTATTTCTATAGAAAATTTTGTCAAAATTTTATTTCTATAGAAAATTTTGTCAAAATTTTATTTCTATAGAAAATTTTGTCAAAATTTTATTTCTATAGAAAATTTTGTCAAAATTTTATTTCCATAGAAAATTTTGTCAAAATTTTATTTCTATAGAAAATTTTCTCAAAATTATATTTCTATAGAAAATTTTGTCAAAATTTTATTTCTATAGAAAATTTTGTCAAAATTTTATTTCTATAGAAAATTTTGTCAAAATTTTATTTCTATAGAAAATTTTGTCAAAATTTTATTTCTATAGAAAATTTTGTCAAAATTTTATTTCCATAGAAAATTTTGTCAAAATTTTATTTCTATAGAAAATTTTCTCAAAATTTTATTTCTTAGAAAATTTTGTCAAAATTTTATTTCTATAGAAAATGTTGTCACAATTTTATTTCTATAGAAAATTTTGTCAAAATTTTATTTCTATAGAAAATTTTTTAAAATTTTTATTTCTATAGAAAATTTTGTCAAAATTTTATTTCTACAGAAAATTTTGTCAAAATTTTATTTCTATAGAAAATTTTGTCAAAATTTTATTTCTATAGAAAACTTTATCAAAATTTTATTTCTATAGAAAACTTTGTCAAAATTTTATTTCTATAGAAAATTTTGTAAAAATTTTATTTCTATAGAAAATTTTGTCAAAATTTTATTTCTATAGAAAATTTTGTCAAAATTTTATTTCTATAGAAAATTTTGTCAAAATTTTATTTCTATAGAAACTTTTTGTCAAACTTTTATTTCTATAGAAAATTTTGTCAAAATTTTATTTCTGTAGAAAATTTTGTCAAAATTTTATTTCTATAGAAAATTTTGTCAAAATTTTATTTGTATAGAAAAATTTGTCAACATTTTATTTCTATAGTAAATTTTGTCAAAATTTTATTTATATAGAAAATTTTGTCATAATTTTATCTTTATACAAAATTTTCTGAAAATTTTATTTCTATAGAAAAAATTGTCAAAATTTTTTTCTATATAAAATTTTGTCAAAATTTTATATTTATAGAAAATTTTGTGAAAATTTTATTTTTATAGAAAGTTGTATTTCTATAGAATTTTTTCTTTTTTCAAAATTTTATTTCTATAGAAAAATTTGCCAACATTTTATTACTTTTAAGAATTGAAGTCTCTTAGCTGGAGAGGATTTTTTCGCAAAATCTACCAAAACATCAATAAATCTACCAATCTACCAAACAATAAAAAATCTACCATTTTTGGTAGAAGTCTGCCAACTGTGGCAACCGTGATTGCCACCCAAAAATAAGAATCAATGACCAATATTGTCGTTTTTTTCATTTGCGGAGGATGTACATCGACCCTTCCTCCCAATTACAATTGCTAAAAATATAAAATAATTTCATACTCACATTTTCCTGTAGATTTGGACTGAGTTGTCTGGATGTAAAAATAGTTTTTCGGAATTGTTTTAAATTAATTATTATTTAGTTCTAATTATAGCCTGAAAACAAAATGTATGTCGGGTGAGAAATCAAGCTTACCTTAAACATAAGCTAACCTTTGCATCACAAAGGCAAACCGATATTTATGGATATTAAATTGCAAAAAAAAATACGTACTTAACGATAAAATAGAGTATTTGAAATCCTATAAATAACTATGTGTTAAAACCCAAACGATCGAATACTGAGGATTTTTGGCCTCTAGATGAAGATTGTGCATTTATACTACTGGCAACGTGGACTTTGCCTAAACGCTTCGAAATAGAGGATACCGATGCGGAAGGGCTTGTTGATTTAGATGTACTACCAAGACGTTTGTGGACTGGTACCTCACGTCTTAAATCGGCTTTCATTTTTGGCAACATTTTTTGTTTTGTAGGTGATATGGCTTTAAAATTGGCAGGTTTCTTAACGCCATGTGATTTCGAATCTGTAAAGAAGACTGTGAGTAACAACGATAAATTGATAATAAAGATAAACGTTTACTTAAACCAAGTCTGGCTTTGACAGGTTTTTCCCTCATCATGTCCTGCCTTGCATTAAATGACTTTTTAGTTGGTGAGCTGTGTCTTCTGGTAGGAAATTCTCTAACTTCAGCTGTTGAGGCAAATTTTACGAATTTCTCACTACCGCCTGATATATCCATTTCATCGTCATAAGCTTCGTCATCCGTGTTATCTACACGTCCATTATTATGATCATTATCCGTATCTACTTTAAGAGGGACTTTCTTAACCAGAAAAACTTTTTGCTTCATAGGTTTTGCTATTGGTACCGGTACAGTAGTTTTGGCTTTAACAATGGTAGATAGTCTCTGCAAGTAGATTAATTAATTGTGCTTCTTTATCCAAAGAAAAACTCGAATACAATAGGGTTATTATATTTATAATTAGGTAAATAAATATATTAACTCTTATAAGTTAATAGTTTTAAATACTTACATTTTTTGCTGTGTTTTTCAATATGGGTTTAATTTGTTTTGTCATTGCAATCACATCATCTTCTTTGCCCCCTAGACGAGAAAATATGGATGACGATGTTTGTGTTTTATTTCCTACTCCCGTTATTTTCACCTTGACTTTGCCAGAGCTGCCGGTTGATGATCCACTTGAATCTTCCTCAAGGTCTATTGTTTCTTTGGAGTTGATGGCAAGTCTTTTGAAAATTGTTGGTTTTTCCCTACCTGCCTCTCGATCAGAATATACTGAAAATATAGATTAATATAAATGTAAGGGTTATCTCAAAAGGATTCATCTGTACATATGAGTAAATTACTTACATTTAGCTTGCTTAGCCAATATTTGCTTACTCCTTTCTGTTGTTCCAGATGGTAATTTAATTTTGTATTTTCCTTCATGTTCCGGCAAAACCCTTCTGGGTTTAACAGACATAGGAGCCACAATGGCCGAAGATGTCGATGGAGGTGTTGCTGTAGATGCAGTAGCTAATATCAAAATAGAGAATATTTAACAATAGTTATCAAATGAAGTTATACAAACTCACATTTAAGTCTTATTGTCGTTTTATTTAATGGTAAAACTGGGTTCGCTGGTACCGCTGCCACTGGAACTATATCTGTACTTAAAACCTTTTCCCTTGCTGTCTGCTCGCTTACATTTTTAGCATGCCTGAATTAATTTTCTGCATCATTATTTGACTAATTTTACATAATCTTCTATATACCGACCTCAATATGGCTATAATGTCACCCATGGGAGTGATTCCCATTTCTCGTAGATATTCTTTATTTAAATCCATCAACATATCGATCTGAATTCTGTTCTCCACAAATATATGGGCATAAGAAGCCGCGGCTGGTGAAGGTATGCCGGACGCATTGAAAAATTTTACCCATTGCCCTGAAAATGATGTTAGGAAAATTGACTTAGAAAACTTCTACATTTAATTGGAAATCATAGATTGAACAATAAATAAATACCGGCAGCTGAATTAGACATGGTTCTAAGGGGGGGCTAAATTGTTTTACAAATTATTTCAGCAAATCTTCACACAATTGCCTATTCGAACAAACACAAAATATACTTTATTTTTATTTATTACAGAGTTGCCACATCTAGAATTTGCTACCTATTTGAGGGAATTTATATAATGTTGGCGGCTGCTGAAAATTATCCGGTTACGGTGCGTCGCTGTTGTCTTTGCAATGTAGTCCAAATTTATCGAGTAAAGACCATTATGCGTCGTCCAGATATAAGTTTATCCGGACGACAGTCCTCGTCTCGAACATATCCCATATATTGGCCACATTATAAGTTAAGTCCAAAGCATAATCGATACCGCTGCATGTTTATGGGATCGATAACACATATGTCCATTATTTAGTCATCGCCGACAAATCGTATCGATTGTCAACATTGTAAGATTCTTTGCACACACTGACATTTCGTCTGAACGGCGAATCATCCCCAAGAAGACGTAGAAATAAAAAAGGGTATAGTGTGAACGACGTATTATAGAGCGTTCACACATAACATATTTTGGTGTTTGAAACATTCGCACTATATAAGAATTTCTAAACAAGTCGTTCTCCTCACACAAGTTTACCTGAAAGACGCACATCAGTTGTATTCCCCACCAAGTTATAATAAAAATTGCCGAAAAAGTTCTTCTGCTTTTAAGGCCGGTATGCACCTCTAGCGAAAATTTAGTTCCCATAAGAAATGCATTGCTATTTATGCTAACGAAATTTTTGGTAGCGTTCAATTTCGCAAGCTGCTACGCACCTCATGGCAACTCATGGCAGCAAACATTTAATTTATAACAGTCATTGTGTGTATAAAAGTTTTAAGAGGTCTGTAAATAATCAACAATGTATTTGAGGAATATTTGGAACAAATATAAACAGTTTTTGTGTATAATGTTTCTCTACACTCTATACATAGACGGTTTTTTGACGTAGACTTATAGCCTGTTTCTGTATATCGAACGAGCTTTATCGATCGACTGAAATGGAAACAAACAGCTGAATTTATAACCAAAAATCAGCCGTTTCTATGCAATTCAGTCGATCGATAGAGATCGTTGACATACTGAAACAGGCTGTTAAAAAAATTTTTGCTACCGAAAATTTTGCAAGAGGTGTCTTTACAGAACAATAAAGTTAATACTGACCTTTGTTATTTAAGAAAACTTACTCCAGTGTTGCCCAATTTTGTACATATCCTGTACAAACAATTCTGTAGTTTTTAGTCCCTCAGGCTTGGTTATCAAAAAGAAAACAAAACTTTTTTCATATGTACCACATTTTTATTAAATTACACAGACAAAAACCGACCTATTGTAGTACGCCGACGTATTTAACACCTACGACTACCACAACTTCTGGCAACTCAGAAAAGCATATGATTCACGCTCGGCAAGTATTGTTTACATATTTCTCATGCTTTTTGCCTCTGATTACAAAACATTCTAGACACCAAAATGATTTTTAATATATTTTGGCAATTAAGAAGTAAAAGCGGCTTCTTAATTAAGTTGAACAAGTTGGGAACTGCGAAAAGCACTCTTGGGGGAACCTACCGGTGGGCGTCATCCAGTGTTTTAGAATTTCAAAGTGAAAAGTTGCAACAGTATCTGGAAACCTTGAGACAAGAGTTCTACGACTTGCGGGTAAATTCTTCTGGAAGCGCCAAAGAGTATCAGAGAATGAATCAACTGTCAGACATTGTAAAAATGTTGGAACAGCATAGAGCCCTTAAAGGAAACATGTCCTCCAAAGAGGATATCGAAGCCGAAAAAGATGAAGATATGAGACAATTGATCGAAGAAGAGAATCAAGTATATACCGATTTGATGAAAAAAACCGAAGTGGAACTTTTAACAAAAATGCAACTACTAACAGATAGTGAGTATTATCCATCATTAATCTTTGAAGTCAATGCTGGTGCGGGAGGACAAGAGGCTATGCTATTTGCCAAAGAACTTTTCGATATGTATGTAAATTATTTCGACAACTGTGGTTGGGATTATGAGGTGTTGGCAGAGGACACAACTGACATAGGTGGTTTGCGCCATGCAAATGTCATAATCAATGAAGAAGACGCATTCAAAGCGATATGTTATGAAGGTGGAGTTCACCGAGTTCAAAGGGTACCTGCAACTGAAAAGTCGGGGCGGATTCATACGAGCACAGCTTCTGTGGCAGTTATTCCAAGGCCAGCCGATATTAATGTTGTTATAGCCGACAAGGATCTAAAGATAGAAACTAAAAGGGCGAGCGGAGCTGGTGGCCAACACGTGAACACTACTGATTCAGCTGTTCGAATATTACACATACCAACTGGTATAGCAATTGAAAGTCAGTCAGAAAGATCACAAATCAAAAATAAGGAAATAGCCTTAAAGCGATTAAAAGCCAAATTGGAACAAATCCAATTAGAGTCATCAGAAGCTTCCACAAAGGCTACACGTAGGGCCCAACAAGGAAATTTGGATAGGAATGAAAAAATTCGAACCTATAATTTTGTTCAAGACAGAATAACGGATCATCGCATTCAAGGTGGTACAGTACACAATCTTAAAGAATATCTACAAGGTGGAGAACATTTGCGTAACCTCATGCAGAAAGTTGCCTTTGAAATCAGGAAAAAGAAACTGGCAGAGCTAGTAGAAAACTGGAAGGCTCCAGAGGAAAAGAAAACATAAAACTACTGTTAAAGATAATAAATTGTTGTTATATATGTAAATTATTTTGTCTGTTCTTTATTTGGCAATATTACTCCAATCACCAGCCGAACCCATTTGCATTAAATGTTTTCGAACTGCAGTTTCCATAATTGCTTGTATCTCACGACATCCAGCCAAGGCCTGGTCGATTACCTTTGGCAAATTGTCCAAATGAAAACGCTGTGTCATTTCCATGAAGGCTATTTTATTGGAAGTTGGTAGAGATGCAATAGTTAATGTTGGGCCTCCAGATATTTCCTCGTGATTCGAGACATCGGTTAGAGGAATGTTATTTTTACTTAGTGAAGCCGTACATGCAACAACATACTCTTTCAGACATATACCAGCGTCCACTAGCGCCAAGGTAGCAGCATTTAAAGCAACAGCATAATTGGCTCCGTCAGCTTGTAGAACTTCCACATAAACATCAATTTGAGATCTTGGGTATAATTCCGTTTTTATAGCGGCACGTAAGGCTTGCCTTAAGTACAAGGTAATTTCTTGGGATTTTCTGTCCCCACGAGGCCGTTTTTTTCGTTCAGCTGTTGAGAAAGTCGCCATGCTATATTGACAGTTGATAACGACCTCATTAATATCCATCTTTTTATTTTGAGCTTGATGTGGACCATAGACTGCAGCCAGCACCTTTGTATTTCCTTGTTCCAAGTAGGCACTTCCATCTGGCTGTTCGAAAACGCCCAGTTTGCATTTTATTCTACGTAACTCATGGGGACGGCGACCATCTAGCCGAAGGCCCTGTTCACTTAATAATTCCACATTAGACATTTTCTAAACAATAGAGACTAAAATCAAACCACCGCGTGTAAGAATGTAAACATTTAATTGAAGGCATTTTTTTTTAACTGAAGCATCAGCTGATTGTCCACGTAGCCTAAATTAATTTTTCGGCGATCTGCGTATATAGATAAACGAAGACATTTGATTTATTAAAGATTAAAAGAGTCTAAAATGGTTGTAGTATTTAATTATATTACGATTTTGAAAATTTAACTTTTCTTTTAAAATAATTACTATAATATTATTATTTATATTCAGTAAATTAAGCAGTCCTAGGCGTCAGCTAAATGCATTTTGGTATGTTGCTTTTTCAGGATTTTACAAATCTGGCAACTATGGCAAAACAAAAACATATGACGCTTTTTTAAGTTTGGTGCTAAAAATTACAAGAATTGAAATAAAATACAATGGAGTTTCATCTAATAAAATTTGTTAAAGAAAATCCTATTCTATATGATAAGAAGTTCCGTAGCATGACTTACAAAGAACAAAAAGAACGCAAGTGGAATGAAATTGCAAGAAAACTTCGAAAAGATCGTAAGTAAAGAAAGCTGTGCTATTAGCAGCTTATGGACAAATATTTGTTTTATCAATGGAAGCATGAATATACAGATCTAAAGTTTCCTAAGTATTAGGAATTATCAGACCGATAAAAAAAAAACAAAAATACAACAAAATATATAACTGATAGGCCACTAGTGCTCTGCTGATTCAGACTACAATAGGATTCTCAAACGCCAAATTTCAATATTTAATGAAAAGGATGTAGTTTAATAATGGGATGTAAGAATTTCCTTAATGATGGAGTTCGAACCTCAGGAAATTTAACCTAATTCTGAGTATAATTGGTAAAATTTAGAGACTACGCCTTCATACACACAGATCAGTTAATAAATCTCCCCTCCCCTTCACTGTATTCCAATGAAATTGAAAGCTTCGTCAACATGACCATTAGTTAGATTCGTACGTTGTCTAGCATCGACGTCAATAAATTATAGACGAACGTGGAATTAATGCCCTGTTCCTGTATATTGAACGAAAGATTTCTTTCGTATTCCAAACGAAAACAAAAATTGATTTCGGATCCTCTATTTCAAAAGGCAAGTCACTTTTTTGTTTGTTGTCGAGTAAGAAACGAACAAATACAATATGTGTCAAGAAAGAAGTAGAAATATTGTTAACATTTGAATGAATTTTCAGGTTAAAAATTTGAAAATACTCATTTTTGATAATCGATGTATTCTCGTACAAACGATACCAATAGAAAACCCCAAATTAATTCGAATTCGAGTGACGGCCTTTCTCTCAAATGGGTTTTCATTCGATATACAGAAACAGGGCATAAGAGAATATTACACATAAAGAAATTTGTTAAGAGCCATTGCAGAAAAATTGCAAACAGTCGACTAAAAACGAATCAGTGTCTGAATCCTATTGTTTGAACACGACAGATGAGTTAGTTTTGTCAGAAACTAAAAACTATAGAAAAACGATACATTAAAAATATAGTTCTCCTTTTCTCCATTGGTAGTTTTTAATATGGTCTAAATTGGTCTAAAAACTTTTGCAGACTTGTGAGTTTGAGTGTATAAAATGATTTATTCGTCTAATTAGAAGTTAAAGAGTAGACCATTGCAAAATCCTATTAAAAAAATAATATGATGACGTTTTGATGTCTACTATTACAGCAAATACTGTACGGCTTAAATGGAAAAGTCTACGTGATACTTATAAGAAAAGACTACACCGAAAAACGACTGAGGAAGAAGAAACGCCCTCAACTAAAGTTTGGAAATATGAAGAAGAACTGGCGTTTTTAAAAGACCAATATCCACAGTAAGTATTCATTTAAAAGAATTTAGCATTAACTCCTGATACTTGTGTTTATTAATATTTGTTTTTTTTTTACAAAGAGAAGTAGAGTTTAAATTGGAAGACGTAGAAATACTACAGGAAGAACTTGAAGAACAACTACAGGAAGAGTTTCAAGAACTCCAGGATGATGAAGAAGATGATCAAGATCAATTACTTTCGAATGAACCCGATTTTGAAGTAGAAAATTTCAATTTAAATGAATATCTTAAAAAATTCGACATTACCAATAACGCAGCGAACACAACAAATCCCGAAGAATTACCCAAAAAGAAAAGACTTGACAAAGATTCTATTATAACAGAAGCAGCACAAGAAATGGCATCTTTGTTGGAGAGCGCTAAGCTACACTTTACACCACCATCTGCAACACAAATATTTTTCAATTCGATGGCACTACAAGTAGAGGAGGCAAATTTACCACCCGTAGATTTAATGCGATTACAACAACATGTTTTGGAAGTGGTCACTCAAGAAATTCTAATGTGCCAGGATGGACAAAATCCGACAACATATATTATTCAGATGTGATATATGTATATCAGAGTTAGAGTTTGTACAAGAACTAGTATTTAGGGTATAAAATAGGAGTTTACAAATAGAAATGGTTTGATGCATGTTATATATTCAAATAAACACCAAAATCATTTCGCTTTTAAGTGATACTTTGTAATAAAAATTTCTCCATCTCTTTGATGTTTATTGGAATTTATGGAGCAACTATTCCAATGTTAGCATTACTAATAAAAGGTAATAAACAAAAACATTTGATATAAATTTCTACTCAAAATTCATATTGAACGACCGCCAGATTTTATTTCTTGAAGGCCAATTTTTAGTTTTATGTCAAAAGAATCAACTCTGACCTATCTCCCGAATTCATATCTCGGGGGCTTTCTAAACCTCCGAAATTACAATTGTCCCACAGCGTTCGGTAGGGATGAGAACAAATATTTTAGTGTATACCAATGATTCGTGCTTATTGTTGCATAAATTAAGGGGCATGTTTCCGTTTAATACTGTATGGATACGTGCAGGACTAAGAGAACATATTTTTATCCTAAAGATTGACAAAAATGTGTCATCAGATGTTTAAAATGATCAAGTGATATCTTCATAGTCCAAGAATGGTATAGACATCCCAGTCCATTTACAAAAATATGCTTGTGCGTATACATTATACTCAAGTGCGCATTCGAATCAATCAATGTATCTGTAGAGAACAAGAATTGGCGTAAAAATCGGTCAATTTTTGAAAGATCTGGATGTGTAGAATTTTATATTCTGTTTTTATTTAGCAGAAGAATAAAATCGCCTAAACATTTCTTCGTCGTGGGGAAAAAGTTATATTTTCTCCTGTGATATACGACCTCAGCACGGCATTCTCTTATCTGCCTATAAATTCAATAATTTTCAATGAACACGGAAATGCTTATTTAAGCGACGCCAATCGATTACAACATTATTGTGCTTTTCCGCCAAAATGTAGGAGAGAAGTCGTCCTTATTTTATAAATCTGGCAATAACAAAAAACATCTGTTTCATAAAATCTAATAATTTGTGACGCTGAATCGTTTTCAGTTTCAGAAGAAGTAAAATGGAGTTCGAATTAATAGATTTTATTAAAGCAAATCCTATTATGTATGATAAAAAATTTCGTAGTCTTCACTACCGGGAAAAGAAAATGGCAAAATGGGACGAGATAGCTAGAAAATTGAGGAGAGATCGTAAGTATGCCGCCTTTTGAGTGCATGGCACAACTGGGACGGCGGCGAAATAGAGCAAAAACAAATCAAAAATATTTAAAATATCGTTATTATTTGTAGCCAGTACGCTTAGACTCAAATGGAAAAATTTACGGGATACTTACAAGAAACGACTTCTTCGAAAAAAAGGTGACGAGGAGGATGCTTTAACTTCCAGAAATTGGAAATATCAGAATTGCCTCACATTTCTGAAAGATCAATACATTGAGTAAGACACCAAGTTTATTTTGAAAGGATCGTAGTTCAATTGGTCATTTCTTTTCCTTCTCTCTCTCTCTCTCCAGACAGTTAGTGGAATACAAAATAGAAAATGACGCAGAATCGGATCAAGACTCTCAGGCTGAGCAAGAAGAGCAGCATTATTCCAACACTGAAGGTGAATTCGAAGTAGAACATTTTGATTTGAATGACTACTTGAAAAAATTTGATGGCAATACTACAACCAACTCTGCTCAAAATGTTACTGCAAATCAAGTCGAAGATGTACCAAAGAAGAAAAAATTCGATAAAGAAACTATCATAACAGAAGCTTGTCAAGAAATGACAAATTTATTACAAAGTGCTAAACAACATTTCACACCTGCTTCGGCCACACAAACATTTTTCAACTCGGTTGCAATACAAGTGGTAGAAGCTAAATTACAACCCATAGACTTAATGCGGCTCCAGCAAAGGGTTTTGGAAGTTGTTACTCAAGAAATCTTGAATTCACAGCATACCACATCGTATGAATCGTAATTTTATCTAAATTTTCTTTGTACAAGTTATATATAATAAATCTTCGAATTGAGCTAGAGACTTTCATCGTTTCAATAGATAAATTAAATTTCCCATTCAAATCCTTTTTATAGCTATGGCATGAATAAATAAGGACATATTTTGCATTATATCGACTTATGTCGATGGTCGTTTGGTTCCAGATATAAGTAAATCATATTACATGATATGAATCTTAAAATTATATTTTATTACAAGTTATTTCGACACAAATAATCTCTTAATACATCTCGATTAGCGAATCCTTCATCTTCAGAATTTCTCTCAAATTTCTCATATAGTTTTGACTTTGGAAGAGTTAATGTCTCTCTCCAAACGCCGTTCTTCATTTCCTGTGTTTCCGGATCAATGTGATCTACTAATTCTTTATAAAAATATGAACGATCATGTTCAATCGCAAAATTATGCAGAATAACACAAGATCGAACAATGTGACAAGCGGTTTCCGATAAACAAGTGAATTTATTCTGCAATACTCTCCACTTATAGAGGAGAACTCCAAATGAATTATCTAGATAGTCGGTACACTTCTTTAAGCGCTCGTTGAAATTGCTTTTATTGGGTCCCAACATTTTACCAGGATAAGGTTTCATGGTATGTTTCACCAGTGGAAATGTGTTCGGGCAACATACATAGGATGGTATCATTAACCCCGTATCGGGCATTTGCATAGCTTCTGGCAAGGAGGTTAGACTATCTTGAAACAAATTCCTTATAAAATTATCATTCTCAACGACTTCATGAATCAATCCGACATCTACATTTACAATTTGATATTTTGTGTTGCAGGAACCCAGCAAAATGATGGGGTCGCGGGTTTTGCGTTCTGTCAAGAATTGCAAGGCATCAAAAGCTCCTAAGCAATTTGGTAGTCCCGTTGCCTCCATGTAAGCATCACTTAGCTCATAATAATCGTCATCGTTTAGGTTGGTCAAGAAATAGCGGGAAAGCTCAGTGGAGATACATTCGCACGTTTCCAAAATGATTTTTCTTAAAGTGGACATGCCTAATCGGAATGCCATGGACAACAATGGCCGAGGTGTATCAAAGGCCAAATATCTGAAAGTAATAGAAGTATAGTTTATTTTTTACTTGAGTTTAAATATCTTACATCAATGTTATTAATAGACGACATTCTGGTGGAATTGGCTTTCGTTGAGAGTACTTGGCCAGCTTTCGTTTTAATACCCTAAGCAAGCGTTCATAAGTAGAAATATTTATCCGTGTGAATTTTCTAAATTCCCGATTATTCTTTTGTTTGATCAAATCCAATATTTGATTAAAGAGACTATGCATATCTCGTTCATTCTGTGAAAACTCCTCCCTAGTCCACACAAGACGATTGCTATTGGGGCACACAACATCAACGAAATTTACAAAAGCCAAATATATTTTAAAAATTTCCATGAACTTTTCCATATAGTCATATCGTATCAGGGTATTGTTGGTGCTCTTTACTTTATTGAAATGCTGCATTTTTGTACAAATATATTTTCGAAAGAATCAAAACCGACGCTGTTAATGTGTTTCATATGTAAACAATGAAGCCTGCCATACTATTTATGAAGACGACGATTTGAGGGTTGATTTTTTCCAACGCAGTACGTACATGCTTGGCAATTGCATGGTTCGATCTCATGTTACAATTTAAGGCAATGGTAAAGCTCCAAATTCGATCTGCTAATAAAGGGTGATTCTTTTGAGGTTAGGATTTTCATGCATTAGTATTTGACAGATCACGTGCACCCAGAAAACAAATTCGTTGCCTCAACCGAATTATTTGCCAACCGAAAGCAGGTGGTTCCATCAACTATCAATGATATCTGTCAGCACAACTAACATTTGGCAATTGTAACTGCGTGGTAGTATGTTGGATCAACTTTGCATTGGTTGTCGCAATCTCATATTAATTGTTTTGTTTGTTGGTGCAACCGCCCTCGATTTTCTTTATTATTATCCTAACCAAATTCCAATATTAAATGAAAGGGCAGATTATATTGAGATTTTATTAATTTATTACAAGATTTACAATCATAATAAACTACGAGAATAAATACAAAAGGTGCTAACAACAAAGGCTTTTGATCTACAGATATGTGAGATTAATTTACATTACAATTTACAATTTTTTATAGGTAATGTTTGTATACCAATGACAGATGGTTATTAGGTTGCAATTATGTGGTCAAACTAAAAAAACTAATTCGATATATGCTTGCCAGAAATTTCTTCCTTAATCCTCTAGATATAAATACAGATCGACTTAGACTCGTCCTGTATGCTTAATACAATAAAAAAAAGCTCGCTTGCCGTAAAAAGTATTTGTGTTTGTTGGTGTATGAAGCCTGCAATTTTTATGGAAACTTTTGTAATATTCCTTTTTTATAAATCGGTGCGATACTTACCTGAAGGCAATTTCTTTTCTATGTGATAAACTTTATTCAATGTATTGCGGACTATTATCGAGTAAATGCTGTTCCCCGTTTTGCAAATTTTGTAGCGTCATACCATTTACCATGTCGATGTTGATATAAATATTTATTTGTTGCAACAACTACCTTACGCCCGTGCTATAATTGAACTAAGATTCTATTAGTATACCCAACTTTTGGTTGTACCAATCATTTGTTGATTCCCATGATGTAGGTCTCACTATGCTGGTGGTTAGCTCAACAATTTTATGCAGCATAAAACCAAATTTATCGGCATTGGTTATTGTAACTAATTGAATGGTTATGGAAATTTCGTTTTGATCCTGTGAACTTTTTTATGGTCGTGTTGGATGTATAATGGGGAAAATAATCAAAACCTTGTTCTTGTAACAAAAAATAAGTTACTGACATAATTTCCTCATTGTAATGATCGAATTGCAACCAACCATTTCTCTGGGTGTGGGATTTCAGACATGGTGTCAAAGAGAAAGATGCTCAGTATGCTTTGACATTTCATCATGAATAGACTTACTAACGAGCAACGCTTGCAAATCATTGAATTTTATTACCAAAATCAGTGGCAGAAAATCCGCTTTTTTATCGACAAATTTTGTTCAGCGATGAGGCTCATTTCTGGTTGAATGGCTACGTAAATAAGCAAAATTGCCGCATTTGGAGTGAAGAGCAACCAGAAGCCGTTCAAGAACTGCCCATGCATCCCGAAAAATGCACTGTTTGGTGTGGTTTGTACGCTGGTGGAATCATTGGACCGTATTTTTTCAAAGATGCTGTTGGACGCAACGTTACGGTGAATGGCGATCGCTATCGTTCGATGCTAACAAACTTTTTGTTGCCAAAAATGGAAGAACTGAACTTGGTTGACATGTGGTTTCAACAAGATGGCGCTACATGCCACACAGCTCGCGATTCTATGGCCATTTTGAGGGAAAACTTCGGAGAACAATTCATCTCAAGAAATGGACCGGTAAGTTGGCCACCAAGATCATGCGATTTGATGCCTTTAGACTATTTTTTGTGGGGCTACGTCAAGTCTAAAGTCTACAGAAATAAGCCAGCAACTATTCCAGCTTTGGAAGACAACATTTCCTAAGAAATTCGGGCTATTCCGGCCGAAATGCTCGAAAAAGTTGCCCAAAATTGGACTTTCCGAATGGACCACCTAAGACGCAGCCGCGGTCAACATTTAAATGAAATTATCTTCAAAAAGTAAATGTCATGGACCAATCTAACGTTTCAAATAAAGAACCGATGAGATTTTGCAAATTTTATGCGTTTTTTTTTTTTAAAGTTATCAAGCTCATAACAAATCACCCTTTACTACGTTCACATTATGCTCGAAAGTTCTTTTTGACGAGACTTTCAATATTAAAGAGGGTGATTTCGTGTTAATTGTGTTTTAACATATTTTTGATAAATATCTTTGTTTATCGAAACAAACCAATAAATGCGTGAAATGAAATGGCAAGCAGGCAATAATGCCAACTGTATCATCGTACGCTTATATTTAGGTTAACTCATATCTCAATCAGACAACAAAAATACACATCTGTTAGAATTGCATTGAGTAATTGACGCGGATTTTCTTGTTTTGGCTGAAATATACAATAAAAATGGAATACCAATTGATAGAGTTAATAAAGGCCAATCCAATTCTGTATGATAAAAAATATCGTAATTTGCGATTCAGGGAACAAAAAATTGAAAAATGGGCAGAGGTTGCCGCACAGTTGCGAAGAGACCGTAAGTAATTTTGGATAATTGGTGATTATGGGAAATTCTGTTCCACAGACAAGCACGTACGTACGTAGAGTGTTATAAAGAAACTACCAATGTTCTTGTTCGTTATTAAAAATTAGCCCTAATTTCCTCATTTTCGAGATTGAAAATCTTTTCTTCTGATTAGTTTTAGGGGCTATGGACAATGAGAAGATTTAATGTAATTGTGATTTTTTACAAACAATTTGGTTTATTGATTTCAAGCTCACTCATGTGTCTTTCAATTTACTCTTTTTCTAGCTGCTACTATCCGTATACGTTGGAAGACCCTTCGGGACACTTACATTAGAGAACGACGCCGGAAAAATAAAGAAGACGGGAAAGAAGATGACGAACGATCAAATTACACTTGGAAATACTATCACCATATGACATTTTTGGATGACCATTTAAAAGAGTACGTTGGAACTTGTCAAAGTTGGCAGGGTAAATCTTATATTCTAATAATATTTCATTTTAGGCCTGTTGCCAAATTAGAAGAAACTGAAGTGGACTTTTCACAGTATGTCCAAGACACAAACATGTCTAACGATGAAGAAATTATTCACGAAGTGGAATATGATGGCGAGAATTTTGATTTAAATGAGTATATAAAGAAAATCGATGCATCTACATCAAATGTATGCAATTTGAGCAAAATGGCTGGATCATATGAAGATGCAGCCAAAAAGAAAAAGGTCGATAAAGATGCCATTATAAATGAGGCATGTCAGGAAATATCTAATCTACTGAAAAATGCAAAGCAGCGCTTCACACCACCTTCTCCCAATCAAGTGTTTTTCAATTCCATAGCTCTACAAGTAGAAGAGGCAAAACTACCACCCATTGACTTAATGCGTCTGCAACAAAGACTATTAGAAGTAGTCACTCAAGAACTTCTAATATATCAAGATAAGACATATGAAAATTGAATACTAACAACATTGCTTTATTACATGCTTTCCTTAAATAAATAATCCTTCAATAAATCTCTGCTTGTAAAAGCATCGTTATCAGCAGTATTTTCATAGTTACTAAATAGCCGTGTCTTGGGTAATTTTACAGTTTCCCGCCAAACACCTGTCCTCAGTTCTTGTGTTTCTTCGTCCACGTGATCCATAAGCAGATTGTGCAAATACGAACGGTCATGTTCTATGGCGAAATTATGCAATATTATACAAGATTTAATTATGTTACACGACACTTCTGGTAATCCAGCAAAACGATTTTGCAGAACTTTCCATTTGTATATCAATATACCAAAAGAATTATCCAAATAGTCCGAACAGTTTTTCAAACGAGCATTAAATGCCTCCTTGGAAGGACTTAAGATTTTACCCGGATAGGGTCTCATGGTATGATTAACAAATGGAAATGTACGTGGTGTCACAAAGTACGAAGGAATCAATACTCCCGTATCGGCCATTTGAATTTCATCCGGCAAATTTTCCATTCTATTTTGCAGTAAGTGGTTTACCACATTCTCTTTTTTCATTATTTGGTCCATCATGTCTACATCGACATTGAGCAATTGGTATTTGGTGTTACAGGAAGCCACAACAACGATGGGGTCTCTTGTTTTCCTCTCTGTCAGAAATTGAATAGCATCTAAACTGCCTACACAATTTGGCATTCCTGTAGCCTCCAATTGTTGTTCGCTCAACTCGTAATAGTTGTCCGTATCTAAGGAGGTCAAGAAATATCCAGGTCCTAATTCCCTTGCTATACATTCACATGTATCGGTGATAATGCTTCGCAAAGTGGTCGATCCCAGACGAAAGGCCATTTGAAGCAAAGGACGAGGGGAGTCATAAGCCAAATACCTGAAATACATACAAATAAGCCTTGTCGCCGTTTTTATTTTATTTAGAAACCTATACTTACATTAAAGTTAACATCAGACGACATTCCGGCGGTATTGGTTTTCTGGCGGAATATTTTTGTAACTTCTTCTTCAATAGCTCCACCAAATGTTCATACGTTGCAATGTTGATTCGAGTAAATTTTCGAAACTCGCGGTTGTTTCTTTGCTTCACGATATCAATTAGTTGATTGTATATTGACTTCATATCGCGTTCATTTTGGTTGAATTCTTCCCTGGACCACCTCAATCGTGTCGGACAAACGACATCAATGAAATTGATAAATGCAACATATATTTTCAGAATTTGAAGAAACTCTTCCATATAATCATAAGTCATTAACCACATCATTGTTATGTTTTTAGTTTCGAACGGTTTTTGCAAAATATATCTTTTATTTTCCAGCAGCTTGCGGCCGCGTTTTCGTTTTGGTGGTAAACAATGAAAGCGTGTTGCCGGATCGCGGTGATATGCGCCATAGGGATGGGCAAATTATTGCTACAGTACTTTTCTTGTATGAAATGTACTCAAGGTAAACCTTTTTAACGACTGGATAAAATAAAAGTGGTACTATGATGGATTTTCAGAATCCACTAACAATTTTTTTGACTTCAAGAATTGCCGAACACGACGACGTAGATACAATAGAAAATAAGAAGTCTACTAAAAAAGGAAAATATTCCCTTTTTTCTGAAAAAGCTAAAGTCAACATTACAGTACTAAAATTTCCAGTTGACTTTTTCGAAATTTGAGAAAGTTAATTTAGGGTTTAAGTTCGAGTTTAGCCGCTAAAATTGTAATTTTTTCATGATTACTTTTTTCTACTAATCCATTTAAAAGAATATAAACTTCGTGAAAGTTGCTTTGGGATATTCTCCATCAAGTTTTAATAAAATTTGCATCAAAAGGTAAGTACTATGTTCGCTTTTCGAGTTGAAATTTTCGCGGTTACTTTACTAAAACAATGCAATATAAAGCAGATAAATTAACTCAATTGATGCGCAATTTCTTGTTCCTATAGATTTCGGCATGACTTTACGGGAATATGTTTGTTTTCATTTATAATTTTGATTATTTCAGGAAAAGTAATCGCGAAAATATAGTGATTTTCAACTCGAAAAACGAACATAGTACACACCTTTAGGTTAGATTAGGTTAGGTGGCAGCCCGATATATCAGGCTCACTTAGACAATTCAGTCCATTGTGATACCACAAAGGTGAACTCGAACTTAATACCCACCTTAACTCCAGATTTGTTTGAAATTTACAAGGCAAATGGCAGTTGAAATCTTCTTAAAAGTGGACCTTGGAATTGTAATGTGATTCAAAAGTCGAATTGCAAGTTTGACTGATGGGAGTTATCCTACTCGATTTACATGTAAGGAAGACAGCAGAGCTGACACTTATGAGACTTAAGAGCTTGAGGACGCTGGAGAGGACTGCCTGCAGGAATACTGAAATTCTTGCCGGCATTATAGAGACACGGACCATATGGCCACGGGGCATGTTTATCATCACAAACCGGCACACATTATACCAAGGGCAGCGGTATTTATTGCAGTGAACTGGGAATAAGGGAGTATAACACGTTGGATAGTGTTTGCAGTATTTTCAGGCTGAGATTTATACTGAGTCGCTGTTGATGAGGCCGTTATTCAGAAGCAATATCAGCTTCTTCGTCGACAGTCAAGCAGCTATAAAAGCATTGTGCAGTGCTGACATAAGGTCTAAGGTAGTCAGCGGCTGTCGTAGAGAACTCAATGATGGGTAACCTGGGCACTGTGGGATAATAGGAAATGAGGAAGCGGATGTGCTGGCTAAGGACGGTGTGTGTGGAACGAACGGACGTTTTTCCTCCACTATCTTCTTATCATTACAGAATAGAGGTCAAATATGATGAACTATGGTGAAAACGCTGGGTCTCTTCGGATGGTTGCGAGCAACCTAAGTTGATATTGGACCAAAAGAACCGAAGGAACTGTGAAAGTTGTTGATGTCGATGACAGAGATGAATTGCGGCCTCTGATTGGTATCATAACAAGACATAACACACTTTGGGAAACATATGGTAAGAATAGGTCTTAAAGAAGAAGATATATGTAGATGGTGGTGGTGACCCGGAAGTTACGGAAGACTCGTACCACTTCCTGTGTACGTGTCCAGCATTATCCTTTAGAAGAAACAAGATACTGGTCTCCTTTTTCTTTCCGGCTCTCACTGGTCTGCGGGAGTGCAGTTTAAGGAACATACTTACCTTCATGACAGTCTCTGGTTTGTTGTTCTAAGATTTCTTCTAAAGAAAACAGACAAGTGGAATTTCTGAGACTATTCCAAAGGGGACCGCATCGGAAGGAAGAATATGAAAAGATCACATCGAAGAATCACAATGGACCTATATTGGTCTAAGTGGACATCAATTCAACACAAAATTGATGTTATCCTCTACAACAACCTAACCTTGACACGAACTTCAAGAAAATCTAAAGTCGATTTGTCGAATTTGGAGATAGTCGATAGCCAATGAGGGATCTGCGTTGATACAATTTTATATTGCATTTTTTATATATTTGAAGTTGAGAGCACTTAAAAAGAAAGATTTCTTCGGTTACTCATTAGCACAAAAATTCGAATTCCTATTACAGTAGAATTCGGTTATAGCGACCGCCAAGGGAACGAAATTATACGTCGTTATAACCGAACGTCGTTGTATCCAAATAAGTGTACACAATATTTTTATCATGTATATTCATATTTATTGAGATTGGAAATAGTTTAGAATTGTGGTTTGTTTTCTACTTACAAGAATTTCTTTTAATAATTTACTTTCAATAATTTCAAAGGAACTATATAAACTCTCTGATATATAAGAACCCCCTCTCTGATAACTCAGTATTTATCCAAGTAAAAGTGCAGCACGCAACCTTACCTGCGTTTGCTTGAGCTGGATTACAGATTCTTATGTAAATAAAAAATTTCTATAACACCGCTGGTAATTAAAAAGTGAATATTTATGGGTCCATCAGCTTTTACGACTCAAACTGGTTTGAATATTTCTTCTTTGTCATTTGCACCTCTGTTTGGGATAGTCGAAAACAAATTCTGTGATTTCCCGCAGTATATGTTTCTTTATTTAGTATTGGCTGACGACAAAAAATGGAATGAAAAAAATAAAAATTAGTACACAGAACTTACATCGTCGTTATAACCGAATGTCCATTCCAAAGCAGACGTGCAAATTGGTCGTTAAAAGCAGATGGTCGCTTAAACCGGAGTCGTTCTAAGCGAATGCTTGCGCATGTACAAACTATTAAGAAATTTCTATAACACCGCTGGTAATTAAAAAGTGAATATTTATGGGTCCATCAGCTTTTACGACTCAAACTGGTTTGAATATTTCTTCTTTGTCATTTGCACCTCTGTTTGGGATAGTCGAAAACAAATTCTGTGATTCCCCGCAGTATATGTTTCTTTATTTAGTATTGGCTGACGACAAAAAATGGAATGAAAAAAATAAAAATTAGTACACAGAACTTACATCGTCGTTATAACCGAATGTCCATTCCAAAGCAGACGTGCAAATTGGTCGTTAAAAGCAGATGGTCGCTTAAACCGGAGTCGTTCTAAGCGAATGCTTGCGCATGTACAAACTATTAAGAACCAAACTTGCTTTGAAAATCCGTCGTTATAAACGGATGGTCGTTATAACCGAGGTCGCTATAAATGAATTCTACTGTATTTTAAATTACATTCCGAACACAAATAAAACCCACTACCAACAAAGAAAACTTCACCTTGCATATATATGTATTTCAATAAATATGTTTTATTCTTTTAGTTTTACATCAATTAATACGTATGTTTCCTCAAATGGAATTCTTGACATTCAATATGTTTAGGGGGGAGGGGAATTAATTTCGACCTTTTTAAGGTATATTTTTTCATTTTTTTTTGTTTGCTTTCAGATTAGCGCTATTTGGCGAAAAATTGTGGTTATTGTGTATAGGCGTATAAAACTTAATATTTAAATATATAGAGGATATTAAAAACTAAAAAAAATGTATACGAGAATGATGATTGTTTGTTAAACATAGATAAAGATACGAGTACAATATAAAAAATACGTAAACAACATAAAATTCTATAGCCACCTATTCTATCAGGATTTTTCTTTCTTGGTTTTTCTATTAGATTCAGCGCAGTGATGTGCTGGAATTTGATTTGAAATCGTTGGGAACAAAATAATTCGCCGACGTATTCGATTTTCATTCATGCTGTACACTCTCATATGTTTATGATTGTATTTAAACAACAACTGCTCCAGCTTCAGAACGACTCACGGGCAAATCAGGACAGTTTTTCCAGGTATCTGTCAAAGGATCATAACATTCTACGGCGCTTATAGTTACCTGTGCACGATAGAAAGTAGCTTCGCAGGGCTATTAAGGATAATTGTGTTAATATACTAAGTAACGAAAAAAAAAAAATAAATCTCTTCATTCATACCTGGTCTCCACCAGCCACATATAACAAGCCATCAGCAGCAGCTACTGCCGGAATAGCTCTGGGTACAGACATTGCACATACCGTGGACCATGTATTATCATCGAAACTATAACGTTCCACAGAACTGAGGACAGCTTGAGAGCTGCTATTGCCACCCACCACATATAAATAACGATCCAAAATAGCCACACCCATTTGACAACGGGCTACTTGCATACGTGCCAAAGGCTGCCACTCTTGGGTTACAGGATTATAGCTACAAATACATTTGGGAAAATTATTATAGTTTCCATTTGCTATGAATCTTTATTCTATACCTCACTAAATCTGGCAAATGACGTGTGGAAATAGTACATCCTCCCACTATATAGATAAGACCTTCAAAACTCACAACGCCCATACTAAAACGTGGTTCCGGCAAACTACCAATAATCTCCCAAACATCCTTGTCAGGATCGTAACGTTCCATTGAGCCACCAATATCATCACCTATCCAACCACCAACTGCTAACAAACTATTATCCATGGCGCACAAACCAAATTCACAACGTGGTACAATCATTGGTGATATGGGTGACCAACAATCGTTTTGTGGATCGTATACTTCGCCATTGGCCAAAATTTGAGCACCTCTCTCACCTCCTATTACATAAATTTTCCCATTTAGGGCAGCAACGCCTGGTAATATGCGACCAATTTCCATGGGTGCTGTCTCTGACCACTCTCTGCGGAATATATCGAATTTAGCCACAGTATCGAATATATCATCGGCGGGATTCCATGTGGATGAGGTTTCTCTTCGTGATCCACCAATAATGTATATGTTTTTCTTTGCCAGTTGCCTTGGACAAACCCTCAACGGCACCAACTGGCCCCTTTTGGAAGCAATATCTCTACATATAGAGCGAAGAGCTATCTTTACCGACATATCACGGCAGTCACGTAATGCTTGATCGATTACTTTTACAGGAACCAATGCGAGCCGGACCAAAGATAAAATATCGAAAACATAACATCTTCTTTGTGTAACATCATGTTTGATCCATCGCAAAGCTGCTTGAAAAACTTGAGATTCTGAATCGACTCGTAGAAGCTCAGATGTTAGCAATTGGGACAGCAAGGTTTGTGGTGTTTCCAGAAATTCATCTTCTTGTGTAATCTTCGGAAGCAAAAAGATGGTTAATAGACAATTTTTATAACATTTTTATAATATAGAAATCCTTGTTCCAAACTAATGGTAAGCCTAGAAAAAAAATCAAAAAATTTGCTTGAAGCAATTTGTGTACCCTCAAAATGAGTGTTCCTTTAGTTACAATGTCGATTTTCAAACATTTCATTTAATTTATAAGGGAAGATCATGCGATGTTAATTAATCTAGCTACGGAAATTTGGTAATATTGTTTTTTTTTTTTTTTTTTGGCTGCAAACAGTTTAAATTTTTTAAACCTGGAAGGGTTATTTTCTTTCACGTTTGTAGAGAAGTCTACTTATCATGTCACGATTTTCGAATTGTTCGATACATTTTTAAAATAGAATTAAAAATCTCTATTTTTTGTTAAAGGGCTATTAGTCGATTTTCGTCACTATAAAGTCGATTTTTTTTACAAAAATCCATATTCGATTTTTGTATATCTAGACGACCTACATAGCTTGGAAGTAAGATACCGAAAAGTATAATTAAGAAATTTGCAAAACCTTTACTCAAAACAACACGATTTTTGTTTTGATGATGGCATTGCATTAAACCGTTTAGAACTTACCGCTGGAAAATTGGCATGGACATAATTTAAAGCGCTTTTTGCCAACGCTTCACAATTGTGAGCTTCAGCAAATCTAAGAATTCCCAATGCATTGCTGGCATGCAATTCACGACAGAGAAATTCACAACAACCGTCAACAATTTCATGTAATTGTAGCATATCTGCTGCCGCTAATAATTCCTGGACGTTAGACTATGGAAAAAGTGTTATGGTTAGTCATTTTGATTATTTGTATGTAAGGAGCTATATTAATTTTATTAAAATCCACATACCTGTGTTATTTCACATCGTCCCGTGTAAATAAAGTCTAAAAGTATACTCAGAATATCACCGTCGATTGTGTGCAATACCACAGTCTTCTGATTTACTTCATTCAAACCCAATTCTGGTCTGAACATAGCCTCGAAATAACAAGAGGCCGCACTTAGGATTACACGGTGGCAATAGTAAGTTGCCCCACCTGGAATTTTTAAGGATAAGTGTGTGTTAATAATATAAATATACTTAATAGGTCAGAAAGAATTTGAAACGAGAATCAAATTCTTTGTAAAATATGCATGGCGATTTTTTTTGTGATGGCCCAAAAATTCGACACAGACTTTGTATGTGCGTCCGTTTCACAGCTATCCTAATGTGACCTGGCTATAAAAAGGAGGTTTGTTGTGATTCATTGAATATGGAATATATAATATGGAAGCACTGATTGTGTCACTACAATTGACAGAATAGTCTAAGCCTAAAATAATGATCTGCCACTATACCTAACCTAAGCTATTGAGATTTGAAACAAATAAACATACTTCGAGGGGAAGTTGCAGCCCTTGATCAAGGACGCCATGTGTCACACTATGTAGGAATCATTATTTTATTCTACGTTTGATACCATACAATTTATTACTCAAAGATTTGTCTCCGTCAGTAGAGACGGGTTTTCATGTCCAATAAGAGGGTGGATGACTGTACAAAATACCGAGACAGCTCGAGAACAACAAGAACCATTATGCGAGCCGACTTGAGTTGGTTATAACCTCTGATATATCAAATTCATATATATCTTTCTCCAATATCTGACATTCTTCATAAACGGAATCATATTCACGATTGCTACAGTTGGTAGAATTCTACCAAAAATGGTAGATTTTTTATTATTTGGTATATTGGTAGAATTCTTGATATTTTGGTAGATTTTGCAGAAGGTTTTCATAATTTTTCTATAGGTTAGGTTGCAGCCCGATGTAACATATCAGGCTCAGTTAGACTATTCAGTCCAATGTGATACCACATTGGTGAACTTCTCTCTTATCACTGAGTGCTGCTTGATTCGATATTAAGCTCAATGACAAGAGATCTCCTTTTTATAGCCGAGTCCGAACGGCGTTCCACATTGCAGTGAAACCACTTAGAGAAGCTTTGGAACCCTCAGAAATGTCACCAGCATTACTGAGGTGGGATAATTCACCGCTGAAAAACTTTTTGGTGTTCGGTCGAAGCAGGAATCGAACCCACGACCTTGTGTATGCAAGGCGGGTATGCAAACCATTGCACCACGGTGGCTCCCATAAATTTTCTATAGTAATAAAATATTGACAAAATTTTCTATAGAAATAAAATTTTGACAAAATTTTTTATAGAAATAAAATTTTTAAAAAATTTTCTATAGAAATAAAATTTCTAAAAAATTTTCTATAGAAATAAAATTTTGACAAAATTTTCTATAGAAATAAAATTTTGACAAAATTTCCTATAGAAATAAAATGTTGACAAAATTTTCTATAGAAATTAAATTTTGACAAAATTTTCTATAGAAATAAAATTTTGACAAAACTTTCTATAGAAATAAAATTTTGACAAAATTTTCTATAGAAATAAAATTTTGACAAAATTTTCTATAGAAATAAAATTTTGACAAAATTTTTTACAGAAATAAAATTTTCACAAAATTTTCTATAGAAATAAAATTTTAACAAAATTTTCTATAGAAATAAAATTTTGACAAAATTTTCTATAGAAATAAAATTTTGACAAAATTTTCTATAGAAGTAAAATTTTGACAAAATTTTCTATAGAAATAAAATTTTCACAAAATTTTCTATAGAAATAAAATTTTGACAAAATTTTCTATAGAAATAAAATTTTGACAAAATTTTCTATAGAAATAAAATTTTGACAAAATTTTCTACAGAGATAAAATTTTTACAAAATTTTCTATAGAAATAAAATTTTCTATAGAAATAAAATTTTGACAAAATTTTCTATAGAAATAAAATTTTGACAAATTTTTCTATAGAAATAAAATTGTCACTAATTTTTCTATAGAAATAAAATTGTGACAAAATTTTCTATAGAAATAACATTTGAAAAAAAAATTTCTATAGAAATACGATTTTGACAAAATTTTCTATAGAAATAAAATTTTGACAAAACTTTATTTCTATAGAAAATTTTCTATAGAAATAAAATAGAAAATTTTCTATAGAAATAAAATTTTGACAAAATTTTCTATAGAAATAAAATTTTAACAAAATTTTCTATAAAAATTAAATTTTGACAAAATTTTCTATAGAAATAAAATTTTAACAAAATTTTCTATAGAAAAAAAATTTTGACAAAACTTTCTATAGAAATAAAATTGTGATAAAATTTTCTATAGAAATAAAATTTTTACAAAATTTTCTATAGAAATAAAATTTTCTATAGAAATAAAATTTTGACAAAATTTTCTATAGAAATAAAATTTTAACAAAATTTTCTATAAAAATTAAATTTTGACAAAATTTTCTATAGAAATAAAATTTTAACAAATTTTTCTATAGAAATAAAATTGTCACTAATTTTTCTATAGAAATAAAATTGTGACAAAATTTTCTATAGAAATAACATTTGACAAAATTTTCTACAGAAATACGATGTTGACAAAATTTTCTATAGAAATAAAATAGTGACAAAATTTTCTTTAGATATAACATTTGACAAAATTTTCTACAGAAATACGATGTTGACAAAATTTTCTATAGAAATAACATTTGACAAAATTTTCTACAGAAATACGATGTTGACAAAATTTTCTATAGAAATAAAATAGTGATAAAATTTTCTTTAGAAATAACATTTGACAAAATTTTCTACAGAAATACGATGTTGACAAAATTTTCTATATAAATAAAATTTTGACAAAATTTTCTATAGAAATAATATTTTGACAAATTTTTCTATAGAAATAAAATTTTGACAAAATTTTCTATAGAAATAATATTTTGACAAATTTTTCTATAGAAATAAAATTGTCACTAATTTTTCTATAGAAATAAAATTGTGACAAAATTTTCTATAGAAATAACATTTGAAAAAAAATTTTCTATAGAAATACGATTTTGACAAAATTTTCTATAGAAATAAAATTTTGACAAAACTTTATTTCTATAGAAAATTTTCTATAGAAATAAAATAGAAAATTGTCTATAGAAATAAAATTTTGACAAAATTTTCTATAGAAATAAAATTTTAACAAAATTTTCTATAAAAATTAAATTTTGACAAAATTTTCTATAGAAATAAAATTTTAACAAAATTTTCTATAGAAAAAAAATTTTGACAAAACTTTCTATAGAAATAAAATTGTGATAAAATTTTCTATAGAAATAAAATTTTTACAAAATTTTCTATAGAAATAAAATTTTCTATAGAAATAAAATTTTGACAAAATTTTCTATAGAAATAAAATTTTGACAAAATTTTCTATAGAAATAAAATTTTAACAAAATTTTCTATAAAAATTAAATTTTGACAAAATTTTCTATAGAAATAAAATTTTAACAAATTTTTCTATAGAAATAAAATTGTCACTAATTTTTCTATAGAAATAAAATTGTGACAAAATTTTCTATAGAAATAACATTTGACAAAATTTTCTACAGAAATACGATGTTGACAAAATTTTCTATAGAAATAAAATAGTGACAAAATTTTCTTTAGAAATAACATTTGACAAAATTTTCTACAGAAATACGATGTTGACAAAATTTTCTATATAAATAAAATTTTGACAAAATTTTCTATAGAAATAATATTTTGACAAATTTTTCTATAGAAATAAAATTTTGACAAAATTTTCTATAGAAATAATATTTTGACAAAGTTTTCTATAGAAATAAAATTGTGACACTACATTAGACCAACACATCATCACCAGTCCAATTTGTAAACTTAAAGGATTTCTTTTCATATATGTACACAAAAGCGAACTCTAGGCTTAAATAGATTATTTAGTCCATTGTGATGAACTGTTGAGTGCCATGTATAGAGACTTTTCTACTTGCTAAAGTTTTCAAATCCTTGAAATTTTTGTTTTGTTGTTTCTTGTTATACGATAAATGACTTCCTGTTTCTGGCCGAGTCCCAATGTCCGAACCACTTTGAAAGATTCAGAAATATTACCAGCTTTGCTGAGTGATAAGCCCCACTGAAAAAACTTGTTGGTGTTCGGCCGAAACTGGGATAGAACCCATAACCCTTTGTATTCAAAGCGGTTATGCTAACTATTGCACCAAGTTGGCTCCAATACAACCTTCGACCCTATTCATTTCTCGAATTGGTAAAACACCTTGCATTTTATTGGGTGTGGCCATTGGATGTAAAAGAAGTAAATAAATCTACATTTATTAATGTTACAAAATATATAACATTAATAGTTCCCAGCTACAGTTTCTTTCGCACAAAATTAAAAATATTATTAGCATCTTTCCCAGACACTGAAATAAATAAAAATTGGCTATTACTATAAATTCTAAATGCAACTCCTAGACGTGATAACTAATATAAGCGTACAGGATTATAGACAAAAATATTACCTGCAACTATATCAACGTCACAAAATCTTTTTTGTGAACGGAGCTGCTGTAGGTTTCCCAGAACCTTAAATGGATATTGGGCATTATTATATGGGGGCGACTTAGTGGTCGAACGTTGAATATTCAACGAAGTTGTAACATTTGAGCTAGATGATGCCGCAGTAGTATCAGCACCATTGGCCCCTGAGGTGTTATCGGTAGGCGAGTTATTGTTTCCATTATATTCGTTTTGTGGTGAATAGGATTTCAAGGGAGGCATTCTATGGAAAATAAAATACTCCAATATTAGTTATATACAAACAAAATCAATTACTTTCACTTACTCGTTACAACTCTGTGTTTACGAATCTTTCTTTTTTATGGCTTCTTATATTGTTGCACTCTCTTTTTTAATTAATCTTAATTAGTGATAATTGCCTGCAATCCAACTGATGGTACACTAAATAAGAAATACGATAGTTACACTTGATCAGCTGTTAATTGTCTTCCCCCGATAGATTTATGTCAACATTTATTTTGCATGTTTATTAGAAATTTGTTAAACTCATATCTGTGGATAATTACACGATATAAAGATTTTCAACATATGCTTATTTTTATTATAATAAAATAAAATTCTATTCAGGAATATTTATGAGAAGTTGAGAAAAGATGATGACACTGACCAATTGACAGATACAAAATTAACAGGGTGTTTTGGAATTTTCAATATTTCACATATGTTGAAATCCGTTACGGAATTTAACATTCAAAAACGTATATATATATTTCCGGTAAAAAAAATATACAATAAAGGGCCTGTTCGAAATCGAAACTTTTTACTAGCATTGGTAAAAATTTGAAGTAAATCGAGGTGAGTATAATTTCACTAGCTCAGGGACCTAGTAAGAAGTTTGACAAATGTTGAAAATTCTTGACATTTACGACATCACTAGGCTTAGCATGTATTGATTGTATCAAAACGAACACAATGTAGTTTTATTTATTAAACAAATGAGTACACAAAATTAGCAAATGTTTTTTACCATAGTAAATTAATATCTCACCATAGTAAAAAGTTTCGGTTTCGAACAGGCCCAAACAAATTATGTACAACCAACTAATTTATATCAACCTTTAAGCAAAAATAATTAGACAAGCAAAACTAAAAACATATTTCTTAAGTAAACATCATAATAATGTACTATGACGGTTTGAAAAAACTACTAAAACTAATCGTTCCATTACATTTATTGAATTATGTTCACATATACTACTACAAGAACAATATTTGGTTATATCTTATATTTTTTATTTCAATTTTATTTGTTCGAAGTTTCACACACAATAAGATATTATTATCTTTTGATTGCAGTGCGTGATTTCATGTGGTAGAGTTACAATTTTATACAGTTTATGCCATAAAGTATATAATATATAATACATAAAAGACGTTTCAATAGATTAACGACCTTAAGGTGGGTACTATGTTCGGTTTTCGAGTTGAAAACCACTTTATTTTCGCGATTACTTTTCCTCAAATAATTAAAATTATAAATGAAAACAAACTTATTCCTGTAAAGTCTTGTCGAAATCTAGAGAAACAAGAAACAGCGCATCAATTGAGTTAATTTATCTGCTTTATATTGAACTGTTTTAATAAAGTAACCACGAAAATTTCAACGCGAAAAGCGAACATAGTACTTACCTTTATTCATAAAAACATTAACAATGAAAGTGCAAAAAAGACAAATATTAATGAAAATGGCAGACTATTGAGAATAAAATCTGTAAAGTGATTTTTTAAATATATTAGCGTTGTGAATGAATTGTATTGATGAAGGCAAAGAGTTCCAAGGACGGCATGCTGTGAGAAAAAAGTACCATTCTGAAATTAGAAGTTGGTGTTGTTGAGGTATTAGGAGGATTCTCCGGTTAGTCCTTCCGAATCGTAATTTCTCATAAAGGTATGTAGGTGTTTTGGTATAGATTATTTAATTCAATAGTAAGAGAATTCGTATGTCCATCAGTTGTTTAAATTCGACTCCATATAACTTTCTTGAAAAGGACGAACAAATTTCATAGCGTTTAAGGCTATAAACATATTGCACAACTGCATTGTTGACAGAATCAAGGTGGGAACCTGGAGGAAAAGACTTCACAACCAGTAGTTCTCTTATATGTTGAGGTGTAAAGTATTGAGTTTGATATAATGTACGTAACATTCCGAAAACTTTTTATTTTATATTTTACCACTTCCAAGTGCGAAAAATTCTAGCTTCTCCATTGGGCCCCCTTTTGTGTTTAAATAAAGGGTGATTTGTTAAGAGCTTGATAACTTTTTAAAAAAAAAAAACGCATTTGCAAAATCTCATCGGTTCTTTATTTGAAACGTTAGATTGGTCCATGACATTTACTTTTTGAAGATAATTTCATTTAAATGTTGACCGCGGCTGCGTCTTAGGTGGTCCATTCGGAAAGTCCAATTTTGGGCAACTTTTTCGAGCATTTCGGCCGGAATAGCCCGAATTTCTTCGGAAATGTTGTCTTCCAAAGCTGGAATAGTTGCTGGCTTATTTCTGTAGACTTTAGACTTGACGTAGCCCCACAAAAAATAGTCTAAAGGCGTCAAATCGCATGATCTTGGTGGCCAACTTACCGGTCCATTTCTTGAGATGAATTGTTCTCCGAAGTTTTCCCTCAAAATGGCCATAGAATCGCGAGCTGTGTGGCATGTAGCGCCATCTTGTTGAAACCACATGTCAACCAAGTTCAGTTCTTCCATTTTTGGCAACAAAAAGTTTGTTAGCATCGAACGATAGCGATCGCCATTCACCGTAACGTTGCGTCCAACAGCATCTTTGAAAAAATACGGTCCAATGATTCCACCAGCGTACAAACCACACCAAACAGTGCATTTTTCGGGATGCATGGGCAGTTCTTGAACGGCTTCTGGTTGCTCTTCACTCCAAATGCGGCAATTTTGCTTATTTACGTAGCCATTCAACCAGAAATGAGCCTCATCGCTGAACAAAATTTGTCGATAAAAAAGCGGATTTTCTGCCAACTTTTCTAGGGCCCATTCACTGAAAATTCGACGTTGTGGCAGATCGTTCGGCTATTCATGATGAAATGTCAAAGCATACTGAGCATCTTTCTCTTTGACACCATGTCTGAAATCCCACGTGATCTGTCAAATACTAATGCATGAAAATCCTAACCTCAAAAGAATCACCCTTTATAACCATAGCGACAGGCAGTAGGCGAAACATTTTTGCCGCAACGACAAATGCAATAAGCTTGTCGGCAAAGTTTTCCTCTTTTATTGTTTCCGTGTATCTTTGATGGTCAATATTTCATGATTTTTAAATATTTAATAAAGAAGTTCAATAAAAAATGTAATATCTTGTTTTTTGTTTTGTTGAGTTATTTGAAGATAAAAGAATGTTCACGTGGCCACGCAACAACAATGTGTGTGTAAATATAACCATAGCGATAGGCGGTAGGCGAAACATTTTCGCCGCAACGGCAAATACAATAAGCTTGACGGCGAATAATTCCCTTTTTCACGTTTCCTAGCGTTTTTGTTGTCAATACAGCATGCTTTGACAATATTAAACAATGAAGTTGAATAAAAACATACAATGGCTTGTTATTTGTTGAGTTATTTCAGGAAAAAATAATCTACACGTGTCCAGGCAACAGAAATTCCTAGTGGTGAGTTAAAAAAAATTGATAAGCGATGGCAACACTATACTAGTTTTCGCCAAGGTATTGACATCACTGAATTGAAGTTGCTGCAGCATGCGTGCAAAACAGCTGTTTTGTGTGTTTGTTCTCAAGTCAAGAAATTATCCCGTGCATATATTTGAATATGAATACTGTAAGACCTTGTGGATGCAAAGGAGTGCGAACATGCTTACAATGTGAAGAAGATTTTCGCATTGAGAAAACTAATCCGAAAACTGAATTTGAGAAACTTGATCCTTGGTCTTGGTGTGTCAAATGTAAGAAGTTTTACCGTGGATGGAATCCCACGGAAATTCAAGACGAACACCCTGAACATAGACAAGCGATTGGACTACAATTGCCGGGCATTGTTGTAGAAGAGCTTTTTATCTCGCCGGAGGAGGGCAGCAGAACTATGTGTGATTTGGATTCCCTTGCATGGTGCATATCTCAAAGTGGACGTAGAAAACAAAATTTTGGTCCGAAAACCAATTTTAAGAAGCGGAAAATACAAAATGGCCTTTTTAAAGGATTCCCTCAAACTACACAGTACTTGCAGCAAAAACTGGGAGAAAATGAAATTCTTAAAAATTTCCAAACTATAGAACAATGTTCGTTGGAATATGATCCAACAAAAGGTGCTTCAATTGATCCACATATTGACGATTGTTGGATATGGGGTGAACGTGTGGTTACTGTAAATTGCTTAGGGGACACAGTATTCACTTTGACGTTATATAAAGAAACTTTAGACAAAGATTTGAAAGATATTAGCAAATATAATCTAAACTTAGTTCCCAGCTATGAAGATAGACTTTTGGCGCCCCTACTCGGCAAAGAGAAACTGGAAATGTATAAAGACAAAGTCTTAAGAATACCAATGCCAAAGTAAGTACTCCTAGAAAGCGTACTACATTGAAATGGGGTAACATATTTTTCTTGTAGCTTGTCCTTGATAATTTTGTATGGTCCTGCCCGTTACCAATTTGAGCATGCTGTATTACGAGAAGATATTGTGGAGAGAAGAGTATGTATTGCATACAGAGAATTTACTCCAATGTATCTAGAAGGGGGAACTTCTTATGACAAGGGTTTGATAGTAATAGAAAATGCAAAACAATTTTGGTAATAATAAATATATATGATATTAAAATAATGTTATTATAAATATAATGTCTCTATAAACATAATAACGATTTTGCTAACCAGTATCAACGTCAGTGGTGAAATAAATACTGCTATCGAACTCGGAATAATCAATATTGAATTGATGTGCTGGGGTCGCATCATCACTTTGTCCTACTTGAACTGTTTCGATGATGTCGAGAAGTGTTACTTTGGGCGGCAATTTAATTTGATGTATACGTTTAATATGATGTCTCAAATTAGTAGTGGAACTAAGTACTTTTTGGCAAATTACACATCGATGTTCCGAATGAGATTCTCTTATATGACGATATAAATCCGTGGCCAACTTAAAAGCCTGTGTGCAGAAGTTGCATACATGTGTTTTTAGAACATGCGTTTTTAGAAAGTCTGATTTTGTAAAAGCTTGAGGGCAATATTGGCACATATATATTGCTTCATCTGAGGATGCAAGGCGTTCATCAGTATTAACAATTGAAGGTGTTTTGAATGATCCTAGTTCGTTCATATCTTTTATTTCCACAGCTTTACAGTCTACTGTAAGGAGTTTAGGAAATGGATATATGTCTTCGCCATCACGTTCATTAGGTGGCTTAATAAAACTTGCAGCAGGTTCCAGGGCGGTGGTTATGAGCTGTGTTACAACCAAAGATGAATTTTCATCAAAGGACTTTCGTACATTGGCATTTCTTTCCTTTTCTGTAGTATTTGTAACTTCATCTTCTAGTAAGTCTTTGGTAAACGAGTGAACCTCTTCATCTAAAGGAGTTTCTTCCATTTCTTTCTGGTCGGTCGTTTCTAGCTCATTTTCTGATTCCTCTATTAAATGTTCTTCCACATATGATGTTTCGAGGTATTGATCATAGAGATTCTTCAAACTACTATTGGCAGTTTTTATTTTTCTGTAAAAATTGAAGCAATCCTTCAGAGTATTCAAACAGTGGCAACATAATGCAGGGAATACATCGGACAATTCCAAAGTAGCAATCTAGAAAAAGATGTTTGTAACTCATAATAGAAAGTTGATTAGCTTTAGGCTTGTACCTACCGAATTGTTAAATATATCAAACATATCCAAAACACTTGTAAAATTAGTATTCTCCCCTGTGGACTCGTCCAATAATGTCTCCAGATAGTTGTCTTTCATCTTCACCCTATGACTCCATATATTAATATCGCCCTTTTGCAAGCAAATGCGACATGCTTGTTGCAACGATTCCAAATTAAAAAATTCTATACTCTCCATTGTAATATTTTATTTCTTTACAACAATGTTTGTTGTATATATTCAAAACAATTATTATTACTTTTTACTTACAGTGTGGCATACTATCAATATGCCTTAAAAACGCATAAAAGACTTTTGGTAATTAGGGCTGTTTTCTTTTAGTACAAGTATATGAATGAGGCAGAGAATGAAACAGACCAATTTTTGTCGGCTGCGACTGACACTAAATTTTTGCCTCCGGCGGCGTTGGCTTGACGGCTAAGCTGGTATAAATTTATCCATTCGGCCGCGGACAATTATCCATTATAAAATCAATTTGAGTGTGTAAATATAACCATAGCGATAGGCGGTAGGCGAACACTTATTTACGTGTATTTCTTATGGGAAGCCCAAAATCCGCGACGGAATGCCGTGACGGCTAGCGGCGTGCGCTAAATTAAAACTTATTCTAACTCCTTGGCGAAAACTGGTATAGTGTTGCCATCGCTTATCAATTTTTTTAACTCACCACTAGGAATTGCTGTTGCCTGGACACGTGTAGATTATTTTTTCTTGAAATAACTCAACAAATAACAAGCCATTGTATGTTTTTATTCAACTTCATTGTTTAATATTGTCAAAGCGTGCTGTATTGACAACAAAAACGCTAGGAAATGTGAAAAAGGGAATTATTCGCCGTCAAGCTTATTGTATTTGCCGTTGCGGCAAAAATGTTTCGCCTACCGCCTATCGCTATGGTTATATTTACACACTGAAGTTATGCGCTTTACAGACTATTAGTTATTCCGGACGGAATGTCGGTGTTTGTTAATAATCCTACAGTGTGTCGAATCAATACGACTTGTCGGCGAAGACTAAATAATCGGCAAATGTGTTATCGATCCCATAAACATGCAGCAGTATCGATTATTCCTTCGGAGTTAACTTATAGTGTGTCCAATATGTGGGATATGTTCGACACGAGCATAACTGATAATTTGTAATACGGTGTTCTCACCAAGCCGAATGAAGCCGATTTAAGTCGCCAATCGGAAAATTTGTTAATAATTGTCGTACTTTTGCCAAAAGTCAAATTCAACCCTAAGCAGTCACGGACTAAAAGAAAATCCAGTGCATCTCCAAAAAAAATGTAACACTGCCATCAGCTGTTTAAAAACAATTTTTAATGCGCTTTACAGACTATCAGTTATTCCGGACGGAATGTCGGTGTTTGTAAAGTATCTTATAGTGTGTCGGATCGATACGACTTGTCGGCGATGACTAAATAATCGGTAAATGTGTTATCGATCCCGTAAACATGCAGCAGTATCGATTATGCCTTCGGACCTAACTTATAGTGTGCACAATATATGGGATATATTCGACACGAGCACTGTCGTCCGGAATAACTGATAATCTGTAAAGCGCATAATTTATGAAATGCCCAAATAGTAATAAATATTTACTGCTGCGATTATTTATGACTCTGTACTACTTTGAATTTAATATTAGGGCTGTTTTCTTTTAGCACTGGATATGCTAAGCCGTTAAGGACTAAAAGAAAACAGAGTACTCGTTTATCCAGGACATCTCCAAAAATATGCAACACTGTCATCAGCTGTTTAAAAACCATCACTGAAAATAAGTGAAATCTTGCATTTTTAATGTATTAAATGCTCCAATTAGTAATAAATATTTACTGCTGCGATTATTTATGACACTGTATCACTTTGAATTTCATGTTTTTCGATAAAATAGTCACAATAAATTGTTATTGTGAATCGAAGAAGCGTCTCTTTATCCAAATACAATCTGGCAACATCGGCGCGACTTGCACTGATGAGATGTTCTGGATAGAACGCCAGTGCAACAATGTTCTGGATAGCTCATACAAATGTTGCACCCAGTGCTAAAAGAAAACAGCCCTATTATTCGATAAATTAGTCACAATAAATTGCTATTGTGATCCTTAAAAGCGTCACTTTATCAACATGCAATCTGGCAACACCGACGCGACGTGCACTGATGAGATGTTCTGGATAGAACATCACAGCAACGATGTTCTGGATAGCCCTTACAAATGTTGCATCCAGTGCTAAAAGAAAACAGCCCTAATTTAAATTTTTAATTTGCTTCAAAATGTTTGAGAAATTATGCATTTCAATATGAGGATTACAGTTGAGAAATTATTGTTAATGTTTTGAATTTTTCGTAATGTTTTGAAATTTTCTTTCTGTTTTTTGTTGAGAACAATTTCTTAACAATTTCTCAAATTTAATATTACCCTAATTCTTTGAAAAAATGTTTGAATTGTAGTATTTTTCAAACTTTGTGTTTATTTGGCAATATCATATGACAATGTTGCCAGTATGATGCTTTCACAATTTTATTTCGCAACTGCAAATATTGGCAATGCTGTTGTGCCGAGCGAGGGTTGATTCATATGAAAATCGGCGCCAAAGGAGAATCAAAAATTTTTGTGTACACTGTCGAATACTGTCGGTTGTTGAACGTCGTTGTGGCGTCCTTTGCATTTTTATTTTAGTTTGTGGCTTAAACTAATAAAAGATATTCTATTTGCATACATTCCAAACCTTATCCCAAATATAACAATTCAATAGATACCAATAAATATGCCCAGAGCTAAAGCAAAAGCTAAGAAGGACGAGACTCCGAAAGAAGTGAAAGTTGTGAATACTAGTACTAGTGAGGAGTTATTTGATGCTTTACTAAAACAGGACGCTGAAAAAGCCAATGGTACAGAAAAGAATAATGAAAAATTGCATAGTGATGCGGAAGAACCAAATGTAGCCCAAGAAGAGTCAAGCAAGATTCCAGTAAAACCGGCAAATGGAAACAAAGGCGGTGGTCGCGGAAAAAAGATAGAGAAGCCGGCGGAGAATAACGAGCAAGATGGGGAGAAAGAGCCGGTTAAAAAAACCGCGTCCAAGGGCAAAGGTAGGAAAGCGACGGCGGCAGATGTTGAGGTTACAGCCAAAGAGACCGAAAACATCGAAACCAATGGTGGCGAGGTGGACAATGAATCCGAAGTGAAGCAAGAAACTGTTGTCAAAAGTAGTGGAAGAACCGGTGGCAGTAGGGGAAAGAAGGGCGCAAAGGCTGTTGCGGAGATCCCTGTAGAACAAAACGGTGGCCAAGAAAATGATATGGAAAATGGAATATCTGAGGAAACAGAAAATCAAGAAGTCATAGAAACAAAACCTAAAGGCAGGGGAGGCAAAAAGACAGCAAAAACAGTTAAAGAGCCCATTCAAACCGAATCTCCAAAGGAGAATTCTGTGGCTGATAAAAAGGTGGAAGATGTCAAAACATCAGCAAAGACTGGTGGTCGAAAGAAAAAAGTTGACGAGACAAAGGAAACTGTTTCCACATCCCAAAAAGGTAGGTTAATAAATCGAAGTAGTTTTTATTAATTAAATTCAAAAATATCTCATTTAGATACAGAGAATGGCATCAATGGTGAAGAGGATCTGAATATAGAACCAAATCCACCAAAGAAAAGGGGGCGAGCGGCCACAAAGAAACCTGCTGCCAAAATAGAAAATGACCAAGAAGAGCCTCCTAAAGCCGAAACCGAATTGCCCGAAAAGAAACCATCGAAGAGAGGAGCAAAAGCATCAGCTAAAGTAAACAATGATATGCCTAAGACTGAAGAAATTCCTAAAGAAGAACCAGAAATACCAGCTAAGAAAGCCACAAAGAGAGCTGCAGCAAAAGAAGCAGTCAAAGAAAAAGCTGATGTAGAAAAGGTCCCAGCAAAAAAGGCGAGAGGTGGAGCTAAAGTAAATAACAAGATAGAGGAGAATACGGAAGATCATTCAAACGAAAAGTCCGAGCCTATTGAAGAACCCCCAACAAAAAGTAAATTCTATAATTAGTATGTGATCATAAGTTTGAAAATTATATATATTTTTAGAACGATCCCGTAAAGAGCCCAGTGTTGAGAAGGAATTGAAACCTCAAGAGGAAAAGCCTAAAAAGGGTAGGGGAGGAAAAAGGAAAGCAGAAAAGGCTGATACAAATGAAGACGTTGAAGTCAAACAGGAAAAGAAAGAAGACGAGGTTGTTGCTCAAGAAACTTCAGTGCCAGGTATGATATTGTCACAATATCTTTTTTTTTGTGGAATGAGAACGTCTTCAAGTTATGGCCAATATTTGATACAACTGGGAAGCCAAATGTATGCAATTCAATAATTAATGCTTCGATGTTTTTTGGACAAGTTGAAAATAGCAAAACTTTAATTCGACCAAGTTCGTGGTATTAGCATAATGAGAATGATCCTGAACAAATCGCAAGGACGAAGAAGATCATATGAAATGGCATGTGACATTTTAAGAACATGCTGATGAACTGCACTCATGCGGTGTACGGCGGCAGATAGCAAAAAGGGTGACTGCAGATATTGCTAAAAGCAATATATGTATATTTTTGTACTTCAGGATCTATTGAACAAAAAAAAAAATGGAAAATGTTTACATTTTAAAATGTTACCTACATCAATTTTTTGGCGTATTTCTACTTTTTATTGGAGCGCAAATCAAAAATACAGGATTTTCCGCATTGACAATTTATTCCGACAACATTTTAACAGACTGATAAATCAAAGTATTTTTCATCGTTAGCCACCTTTTTCTCATCATTCGGGTAACATACGGATACCGAGACGAAAAACCATACGTCCACAAATGGATCGATTTTTTTTCTCATAAGAATTCAAATGCAGATAAGTCAGGTCATGCATCATCCATCGACTGCAAGAAGTGGTAATCAGAAGGAGAAATTTCTGAGCTATACGGCGGGTGGGGGTAGTACATCCCATTTTTGTCCGAGCTTTATCGTATTGGAAAATTATCTTGTTGGGCCTATGGTAGATGGTATAAAAAAGCTACATGAGTTGGTTGGAAAAATTTTATTGTTAAATTGCGACAAAACGTTTATCAAAACAAGCACTAACTGTTCCAAAAAATCTTTTGAAGTATATGAAGACATAAAAAGGGAACCAGATATACTATAGGGTAAATTTTTTGTATGACCCTCCATTTATTAGGCATGAAAAGTAGGTAAGGGTCAATGACCCACAAATGTGCAAAATATTTATAGATTATGGTCACGGTTGCCAAACGAGTTACAAATAATCTTCCAAATTTTGAACAATTCTCATTTTGAAAATTTTAATCGAAGTTTGCACTCTGGGGCCAAATCACCGCAGTCGAAATCGAAATCGAATCGTACTTCGTCATCGTAATGTAGTTTACGCGGATCACCGCAGTCGTTATCGAATTGTTCTACTCGAAGTTGAACACGATAGGTAGCATGCCATCGAAAAAGAAGTATGTAGTGATTTTGAGAGGAAAAAAGGTAAACAAAAAGAAACAAAAAGTTGGTGAAAATGTAAGTATCATTCCATTTTGGCAAAATACATTTAAGAAAATATATTATTAGTTGCATTTAGGAAAAGTAGCCGCTTCAAAAAAAACTTATTTTTTCGAACATATTTAAAAGCTTTTTTGACAGACGAAAACGTCTTTTAAATCTATGGATGTCAAAAACACATTTAGTTAAAAGCATTCACTTCAAAATAGAATCACTCTACTTCAGGCAATGCTAAAGGACTGCTTTTATCACGAATATTTTTCCTTATTAATGCCACTTTGAACCCTAAAACGAGGAAAACAAAAAAACACTTGGATTCATAATATACTTTTACACATATATTTCAACACACAAAAACAATATAAATTTCTCAGAAATAACATAATTTGATCATAAAAACTTATTTGGAAATTCTCTTTCGCTTCCAATTTCTTATTACCCTAGTTTACAGCAATGTAAAAAAAAACAGTAGTAGACAAAATAAATTACGATCGAATGCGGTGATCCAAAAATTTACTACGATCGAAATGTTTCTCTCTACGAAACTGAACTCGATGACGAATGCGGTGATTTGATTTGGGGAAATTCTTTTCTTTCCAAAAAATATTTTATTAGATATATATCATTCAAAATTTTTGCCTTATTAATTAAAGACAATAAGATTGTAGACAGCTTTTTTATATCATTTGACCGATATTTGAAGAAAATCAGTAAATATTGTGATAAGTGAGGGCAACTCTAATAAAAATTTCATAATACAAGGCAAACTTGCTAGCCAAAAAGAATCCATCTGAACTTATGACGATTTCGTTTGGAAAAAAGGACACTGTCGTATCCCTCACAATATAATGAATTTACAATAACTTTGAAATTGCATTATCATTTGGGTGAAAGTACAAAGAGGGAAAAAGTAGTGTAACACCAAGGCAACATATTTTTTACAAATGCCCTTAGTTATTCTAAGCGAGTATTTAAAAAAAATTGCATTATAAATACTAACGGATAATCTATTTCATTCTAATTTCTCTGTACTAAAAATCGTTAAAAATATATGTATGTTCTAGTAGATTAATTAGAGTTGAACAGAACAAGTATTTACGACCGTAAATTCGGCCGGATCGAATCTTAAAAACCATGAATAATATTTTGAAAAACCTTTCGTCGTAACAGGATTCTTCAAATGGTACGCTTCCCAAAGTTAAAGTTACCCCTATTACTGGAATACTACTCTAGCTTCGGCAAATTTGGATAATCAGTGCGCCTTCTATCCACAGTTGCCACCCGAGCCTTAAATAATCTACCAACCGATTTTAACTTCTACCCACTTGGGAAAGTTACTTTTTTTTGGTGGTGCCACTGTGGTGCAATGGTTAGCATGCCCGCCTTGCATACACAAGGTGGTGGGTTCGATTCCTGCTTCGACCGAACCCAAAAAAGTTTTTCAGCGGTGGATTATCTCACCTCAGTAATGCTGGTGACATTTCTGAGGGTTTCACAGCTTCGGACTCGGCTATAAAAAAAGGAGGTCCCTTGTCATTGAGCTTAACATGGAATCGGGCAGCACTCAGTGATAAGAGAGAAGTTCACCAATGTGGTATAACAATGGACTGAATAGTCTAAGTGAGCCTGATACATTGGGCTGCCACATAACCTAACCTTACCTATCCTAGAGGGTCCTTACCAAAAACTTGGAGCGATATAAAGCAAATTGAACTCAGCTAATTACGGACCTGGAGCTATAAAAAGCAATTAAAACTAATTACGGACTTAGGTATATAGCAAACTATGGACCGATACTTTATACATCTCTTTGTGGAAATAAAGGGTGATTCTTTTGAGGTTAGGATTTTAATGCATTAGTATTTGACAGATCACGTGGGATTTCAGACATGGTGTCAAAGAGAAAGATGCTCAGTATGCTTTGACATTTCATCATGAATAGACTTACTAACGAGCAACGCTTGCAAATCATTGAATTTTATTACCAAAATCAGTGGCAGAAAATCCGCTTTTTTATCGACAAATTTTGTTCAGCGATGAGGCTCATTTCTGGTTGAATGGCTACGTAAATAAGCAAAATTGCCGCATTTGGAGTGAAGAGCAACCAGAAGCCGTTCAAGAACTGCCCATGCATCCCGAAAAATGCACTGTTTGGTGTGGTTTGTACGCTGGTGGAATCATTGGACCGTATTTTTTCAAAGATGCTGTTGGACGCAACGTTACGGTGAATGGCGATCGCTATCGTTCGATGCTAACAAACTTTTTGTTGCCAAAAATGGAAGAACTGAACTTGGTTGACATGTGGTTTCAACAAGATGGCGCTACATGCCACACAGCTCGCGATTCTATGGCCATTTTGAGGGAAAACTTCGGAGAACAATTCATCTCAAGAAATGGACCGGTAAGTTGGCCACCAAGATCATGCGATTTGACGCCTTTAGACTATTTTTTGTGGGGCTACGTCAAGTCTAAAGTCTACAGAAATAAGCCAGCAACTATTCCAGCTTTGGAAGACAACATTTCCGAAGAAATTCGGGCTATTCCGGCCGAAATGCTCGAAAAAGTTGCCCAAAATTGGACTTTCCGAATGGACCACCTAAGACGCAGTCGCGGTCAACATTTAAATGAAATTATCTTCAAAAAGTAAATGTCATGGACCAATCTAACGTTTCAAATAAAGAACCGATGAGATTTTGCAAATTTTATGCGTTTTTTTTTAAAAAAAAGTTATCAAGCTCTTAACAAATCACCCTTTACCTCTAAGATGCTCAATTTCATGCAAATCGGATAAAAATTACGGTATCTGGAAACCCAGAAAGTCAAATCGGGAGACCGATATATATGGGGGTCTTTACCAGAATATGGACCGATGCACGACATATTCGGCCCACCTATTTAATGAGCGAAAATACCTCTAAATTTTCAATTTCAAGCAAATCGGGTAAAAATTTCAAGCAAATCGGGTAAAAATAAAATCGGGAAATATGTAGGTCTATATGGGGGCTATACCAGAACATAGACCGATACACACCATATTCGGCAAACCTATTAAAGAAGCGAAAATACCTCAAGATTTGCAGTTTCATGCAAATCTGGTAAAAATTGCGATGTCGATAAGCTCCAGAAGTAAAATCAGGAAATAGGTCTATATGGGGCCTATACCAGAGCATGGATCGATACACACCATATTCGGCACACCTATTTGTGGACCTAAAATACCTCTAGATTTCCACTTTCATGCAAATCGTATAAAAATCGTGGTATCTGGAAACCCAAGAAATCAAGTCGGGAGATCGGTGTATATGGGGGCTATACCAAAACATGGATGGATACACACCATATCCTATTTAAGGTGTGAAAATACCTCTAAATTTTCAATTTTAAGCATATCGGAAAAAATTACGTTGTCTATAAGTCATGAAGTCAAATCCCGAGATTGTTTTAAATGGGGGCTATATCAAAACCTAACCTGTTTGCAGACGATAGTGGCATTATTAAATGCTGTTATGTGATTACAACAGACAGACAGATGGACATGATTATATCGTCCAAGAATTTCTCCCTGATCAAATATATATATATATGTATACGTGTACAGCCGGAAATTGGAATGACAAACTTATACTCAAAAAATCACCATTCTATGGTGGTGGGTATAAAAACCGAATGCCCCAACAAGACGACGGTGTGGGCCTAACAAGCAACGAAACCATTGCTCTTTTATAATGTTCTCGAAGAGTTGATCAAAATTGTCCACCAAGATCTTGGTTTTTAACACCTTGCAACTTCTTCCTTTGGGTCTATGTCATAGGTGAGGTCTACGCAGCAGCCCCGTGCCCATATAAAATCTGAAAGATATAGAATTCGTAAGGTTATCGAGGACATAAAAAAGCCACTTTGGAATTTTGTAATGCAAAATTTTGTTAAAGGGAGATGGTCCTACAAGCGTGGTCGCAATGACCATTTTGGATAATATGGCTTTTGAATACCAAAATTACACGTCTTATTGGAATGCCAGGCGAATTAATAGAATTCGTTGAGTATGAGGAAAAGTAAACTAAATTAATTCTTGTTATTATATGGAATAATTGTATAACCTCAGATAGAAATTCACCTGAAGTGGTATCGTAAAGAACTGAAATGGACCTAAAATACTACCCGGCTGTCACACTATTCCGAATCTAACCACAGGCCCCCGTTTTTTTTTTGCAAAATCACCATTCCGCTTGGTATATTCTCAATGTATAACAAACGTTCATTCATGTAGAAGATGCCTAATGTTCCTAGACTAGTGTAATCAGCTGTTTTAGCTTCCATTACTATTTTAGTGGATATGTTGAACTGAACATATTTAGTGATTGTGAATCCAGCTAAACTATTGCAATATGAAAGGTTGTACATTTGGAAAAAGGCACACTACTGTTTTATATCTTTTTACTACATGGACTCATAATATTTGTTTTTGTTTGTCTTTTAATCTTCGTGGCTCGTAAGTTAACATTGAGATGTTTGTATTTCCAAGATCAAATCATGACTATTAATGGATTCGCCGAAAGTTTGGGTTTTATATTGCTATACTTGATGCAAATTTTCTTTTCTAACTTCCTCAAAACATCGCCTTGTCATTTCTTTTTTTGTAGACACGAATAATGAGGAAAAGCCCACATCTAGTCGAGGTGGTCGAAAACGTGCCGCACCGTCAACAAAGAAAACTAAAAAGGCTAATGCGGATGAAAAGGTTGACGATGAAAAAGTAACTAACGCAGTTGCCGGAATTGAAGATAATGATGATGATGAAAATGACGAAGCAGATGGCTCGAAACGTAAGTTGGATATGACGTGCGGCACGCAACTGAAAAATCTCTTATTTTCCTGTTTTACAGCTTCTAAAGCAAAAAAGAAGAAGGAACCGGCTCGCATGAATTCCACAAGCACAATTTATAATAAAGCTGACTTTGAATTGCCTCCCCTTGCCGATGGCCAGACCTCTGATGAGCCTAGATTTAATTTAAAAATATCCAGCTGGAATGTAGCTGGCTTAAGAAGTTGGGTCAAGAAAGATGGTTTGAAATTTCTTGAATATGAAGAACCCGATATATTTTGTCTGCAAGAAACCAAATGTGTCACAGATCAATTGCCCGATGAAGTTCAACGTATTCCCGGTTATCATCCATATTGGCTGTGTATGCCTGGTGGTTATGCAGGTGTGGCAATATATTCGAAAATTATGCCAATTAATGTGGAATATGGTATTGGCAACAAGGAATTCGATGATGTTGGTCGAATTATCACTGCCGAATATGAAAAATTCTTTTTGGTTAATGTTTATGTACCGAATTCGGGTAGGAAACTTGTTAATCTAGAGTCCCGAATGAAATGGGAGAAACTATTCCAAGAGTTTGTACAGAAACTAAATGAACGCAAACCCCTGGTTATTTGTGGCGATATGAATGTATCGCATCAGGAAATCGATTTGTCAAATCCCAAAACTAATACCAAAAACGCTGGTTTCACCAAGGAAGAACGAGATAAAATGACCGAACTATTAGGTCTTGGCTATGTGGACACATTCCGGCATTTATATCCCGATCGCAAGGGAGCCTATACTTTTTGGACATATATGGGCAATGCCCGATCACGAAATGTTGGCTGGCGTTTGGACTATTTCCTTGTTTCGGAACGTTTCATTAAACGAGTGGTCGATAATTGTATACGCAGTCAGTGTATGGGCAGTGATCATTGCCCCATTACGCTGTTCTTGAAATTGTAATTTTCTACAAAATAAAGAAAACCCATAAAAATATAAATAAGAATATAAATGCATATAATTAGGATTTTTTAAATTTTAAAAAATCTATATAATTTTTTGCAAAAAAAAATCGTTTTTTTTAACTCCATATAACTCTAAATTCTAAACAAAGTTATGTCACATATTAACTTGTCTTTTTAGATACCCTCTCCGCTCTGTTTTAGTAACCAATTTGTTTATTTTTTTCATGTCTAAGTGTTTTTAACTGCGTTTTTGTTTATTTCTCTTGATAAGATATCTATCTATACCAAAACTTTGGTTTCGTTCCTTTTTTGTTTACGTTCATTTGAATACTCATTGATTACTATTATTATTACTATTATTATAATTTTTAATAATTCCAAAAGTAAAATCTATTCGTTTACAATTTGTCGACATTTCATGTTTTCTATAAATTATCAACATAATAAAAACATAAACAATAAAGTAGAATCAATGTCAAATTTGATTTGTTTATTATTGAATGGAATGAATGGGAGCAAACGGGACGTAAAAGGTCTAAATAAGAATATATTTTATAATTTGTATAGTATATGTATATCTTGGCATCTATTCTTGATAATAGAAGCGGTTTTATGGAATATATGGGTCAATTTATAGACAATTTTGTCAAAATTTTATTTCTATAGAGAATTTTGTCAAAATTTTATTTCTATAGAAAATTTTGTCAAAATTTTATTTCTATAGAGTTTTGTCAAAATTTTATTTCTATAGAAAATTTTGTCGAAATTTTATTTCTATAGAAAATTTTGTGAAAATTTTATTTCTGTAGAAAATGTCAAAATTTTATTTCTATAGAAAATGTCAAAATTTTATTTCTATAGAAAATGTCAAAATTTTATTTCTATGGAAAATGTTGTCAAAATTTTATTTCTTCAGAAATTTTTTTAAAAATTTTATTTCTATTGAAAATTTTGTCAAAATTTTATTTCTATTGAAACTTTTGTCAACATTTTATTTCTATAGAAAATTTTGCCAAAATTTTATTTCAATAGAAAATTTTGCCAAAAATTTATTTCTATAGAAAATTTTGTCAAAATTTTATTTCTATAGAAAGTTTTGTTAAAATTTTATTTCTACAGAAAATTTTGTGAAAATTTTATTTCTATAGAAAATTTTGTGAAAATTTTATTTCTGTAGAAAATTTAGTCAACATTTTATTTCTATAGAAAATTTTTTCAAAATGTTATTTCCATAGAAAATTTTGTCAAAATATTATTTCTATAGAAAATTTTGTCAAAATTTTATTTCTATAGAAAGTTTTGTCAAATTTTTATTTCTATAGAAAATTTTATCAAAATTTTATTTTTATAGAAAATTTTGTCAAATTTTATTGCTATAGAAAATTTTTTAAAAATTTTATTTCTATAGAAAATTTTGTCAAAATTTAACTTTTATAGAAAATTTTGTCAAAATTTTATTTCTATAGAAAATTTTGTCAAAATTTAACTTTTATAGAAAATTTTGTCAAAATTTTAGTTTTATAAAAAATTTGTCAATATGTATTTTGTTTTTATAGAAAATTTTGTCAAAATGTTTAGAAAATTTTGGCAAAATGTTATTTCTTTAGAAAATTTTGTCAAAATGTTATTTCTTCTAAAAATTTTATTTCTACAGAAAATTTTGTCAACATTTTTCTATAGAAAATTTTCGTAAAATTCTATTTCTATAGCAATTTGTGAACATTTCATTTCTATCGGACATTTTGACAAAATTTTATTTCTATAGAAAATTTTGACAAAATTTTATTTCTATAGAAGGAGCCACCGTGGTGCAATGGTTAGCATGCCCGCCTTACATACACAAGGTCGTGGGTTCGATTCCTGCTTCGACCGAACACCAAAAAGTTTTTCAGCGGTGGATTATCCCACCTCAGTAATGCTGGTGACATTTCTGAGGGTTTCAAAGCATCCCTAAGTTGTTTTGACTGCAATGTGGAACGCCGTTCGGACTCGGCTATAAAAAGGAGGTCCCTTGTCATTGAGCTTAACATGGAATCGGGCAGCACTCAGTGATAAGAGAGAAGTTCACCAATGTGGTATCACAAGTTCACCAATGTGGTATCACTCGCCTATAAAAAGGAGGTCCCTTGTCATTTAGCTTAACATGGAATCGGGCAGCACTCAGTGATAAGAGAGAAGTTCACCAATGTGGTATCACAATGGACTGAATAGTTTAAGTGAGTCTGATACATCGGACTGCCACCTAACCTAACCATTTCTATAGAAAATTTTTGTCATAATTTTATTTCTAAAGAAAATTTTTGCAAAATTTTAAAAATTATTGTCAAAATTTTATTTCTATAGAAAATTTTATTTTTATAGACAATTTTGTCAATTTTTTTAATCGAAAATTTTGTCAACATTTTATTTTTATAGACAATTTTGTCAAAAAATTTTTTTTTGCAGAAATTTTTCCAAAATGTTATTTTTATCGAAAATTTTGTCAAAAGTTTATTTCTATAGAAAATTTTGTCAAAATTTTATTTCTATAGAAAATTTTCCCAAAATGTTATTTTCATCGAAAATATTGTCAAAAGTTTATTTCTATAGAAAATTTCGTCAAAATGTTATTTCTATATAAAATGTTCGCAAAATTTTTATTTCTATAGAAAATTTTCGCAAAATTTTATTTCTATAGAAAAATTTCGCAAAATTTTATTTCTATAGAAAATTTTATCAAAATTTTAAATTTTGTCCAAATTTTATTTCTATAGAAAATTTTGTTAATTTTTTTTATAGAAAATTTTCGCAAAATTTTATTTCTATTGAAAATTTTGCAAAATTTCTATAGAAAAATTTTCGCAAAATTTTATTTGTATTTATTTATTTATTTAATTCTATGGATATAAATCCTAACAGACTACCGCTTAATAATAAATTATTTCTAAAATATGCTTAAATTCAGTTTCACTGAGTGAGAAATCTAAATTATATATTTCAGATATTGAATTGAATTCTCGAAGACACCGCAATAATGGCTCATTCATAGCATAATTAGTCCTATGTAAAGGAATATAAAAAAATTTTCGCAAAATTTTATTTGTATAGAAAATTTTCGCAAAATTTTATTTCCATTGAAAAATTTCGCAAAATGTTATTTCTATAGAAAGCTTTTCGAAAAATTTTATTTCTATAGAAAATTTTTGCAAAATTTTATTTCTACAGCAAAATTTTATTTCTATAGAAAAGTTGTGATGTGCTCTTTATGTGGAGAGGAATATTGTGCAAAATCTACCAAAACATCTAGACTTCTACCAATCTATCAAACAGTAAAATATCTTTTAAAAATGTACCAACTGTGGCAACCGTAGTAGTCATTGATAAGAGAAACGTGTTGATATTCCGATTGATGTTGCCTATCTTGTAATTAATAACTTGGATTTTAAACCGAAATATTTTTAAATACTAATAGTAAAAATTATCAAGAAATAAAACAACAATATTATAATTTTACGTCAATAAATTCCATTTAATAAATAATAGTCATCATCATTTATAAAAATATATATGTACAATTATATGTATATATATATGTACAATTTTAAAAATAGCTTAATCTAAAGATATACAACTTTTTATATTATTTTTAATAATCCAGTTTAAACAATTAAAAATTAATAATAATAAAATTTAAATACACAATCATATATCACTGGTGGTAGAAAAAAATAAAACGTTTCAAATTAAAACATTTGAAATTATCACAATTGTATTTCCATTCCATTTGCATTTCAATGGATAATGCCGCCTAGTTTCCCATTATGTTGTGCTGGGGATAAAAATTCGTTTGCCTTTTTAGAATCTCTCCCATACAAAGGGCTGCCTGTTGTTTCTGTAGAACCATAGCAAAAGTCTGGGGACTAAAGTTATATTGTCGTAAACTATAGGTGGGTGGTGTTGGCAAAGGCAAAAATGTGGGAGCAAAAGGCAAAGCAGCAGCAGGTGATGATAGTGAGGTTACCAAAGGTTGTTGATATACTGGTGGACTATGGGCAAACCTCTTATAGTCTGTATTATAATCCAAATTATTTGAATGTTCATCTTGGATATCTTGATATTTGCGTTTCCGCGTTGTTGATGGTTCTTCCAAAGCATAGGGTCTGAAGATATCATTTGATGATTTTTTATTGGCATTATCCATGTGTTGTGTATTTCTAGTGTCCATTAAGATTTTTGATGTTTCCGAATGTTGTGTGATAATTTCCATATTTTGAATCTCTACTGGTGATGGTGACCGTGTTCCAAACTTTTTATGAGCGTACTGTTTACCTTGGAATTTTTTATGTGTATAATTTGTTCGATTTTGGGGAAAATCCAATATTTGTGCAGGAGCCATATTTGAAATTATTTTTTGTTGTTTTTATTGGAACTTTTTCTTTAGTGTCGTAGTCCTCTCAATTGTTCAACACAAATGTTCTTTACTCATTGATGTCTGATGTGAATCTGTTGCATTTTCCCAGATCATCTCAGATTTTATATCACTAAACACACACTCACTCTTTTTCGTTCATTTAGTCAAGTGACCTGCTTATAATGGATGCCCAATTTCGATTCAGGTAAATGTGTATACTGGCCAACAATGATGCTGACAAGCATCATATGTATGACCTGTACCATCAATAAATTATCATTAACCGTAACATTTATGACACGGTCATACAGGTTATACCTCGAGTTCCCATAACAATATGAAGACGATGCTGCTGTTGTCCAGTGATAAACACAACCCAGGTCAATTGATTCTGAAAATGAGCGAGACCTTTTTCATAGTTGGAATTTTTCTCTTGTCTGTCTGTCTTCCAAATAGGTACGCGGATCGATTGTAATTGGGTTTGAATACAGTCATAAATATTTGGGATTTTCTTTCAATGCAAGATGCGTTGTCATGTTCAACCATCCATACCTGTAGCATACAACACTTATGTCAGGGCGAAAGGTTTCGATGCTCTATAGTGGTTATATGGGTAGGCCAACTGGAAGTGTATTGCATATTAAATGGAGAACTCATAAGACTTCTCATAAGACTCACAACAAATGTTCTCCCTCTACCTGAGTGCTGTCGAATGAGTGAAGGGTGGTGCTAGCTAGAGGTGTTAGTTACATGTGTACCTTTTTTCGTAGTTGAGTGTTACAATGAAAACCAATTAATATTTCATTTAGCTGCATATGCTATCTAGCTATCCCTGTCTTAATCCATTATGGATAATCTGGTACGAGTAAGGATAGATCAATTAAGCTCTGGATTCCATTGAAAGACAATTTTGATGTACCAAAGGTGACAACCTGTATATCTACGGTGTTGTGTATACTTTTGAATGATGACAGCCAAATCAATAAACTTTGTGAAAGGATCAAATCTTAAATGCAATTAAATAGTATAGTGACAAAATTGTTTATCTAATTTGTTTTGAAATTGACATTTCGATTATATGCAAATCAAAGCCAGGCTTGGGCACAGAGTTGCCAAATCTTAAAAACGTATTAACGCAAACTCATATATTCGAACGTCTTTTAGCTTTGTGCTCGAGATTAGAGGTGTGCACGTGAGTAATAGTTTACTCACGCACACTCACGACGGAAAAATCTTACTCACGCACACTCACACACGATATTGTTTGGTAGGACTCATGCACACTCACGAAAAGAAATTTTGTACTCACGTACGAAAATGTCGTGACTCACGAAAAATACCGTGACTCACGAATAGTTTTATGAGTAATTTACTTTAGCGACGTGTGTGAAATCATGAGCATTATTCAAATAGAGAGCGTTATTACACTCTTAACATCCCAGGTATCACTAAAATTGTAGATGAGTTTAACTCTTAAGCGTTTTATGTTGGTGAGTAGGATTATTTTCGTGAGCGTAATTCTTTACTCACGAACACTCACGAAGATATTAGTTTCGTGACTCACGCTCACGCACGAAATTTTGGTATATTAATCACGCACACTCACGCCGTTGCCATGAGCGTGATTCTCGCCTCATGCGTGAGTCACGAAAATCTTCGTGAGTCACGAAAATCTTCGTGAGTCACGACAATTTCGTGTCACGTGCACAACCCTACTCGAGATACAAAAAGCCAACAAATAAATAAAGATAAAAAATATTTCATTAATTTTGAAGATTTTTTCAGAAGATACCCAATTTCAACTCGAAGCATTTAACTGTAAGGATATTTTGACAGTGTATTTAATTTTTAGACAAAAATATGAAAATAATTAAAGGAGGAAGGCAAAATCGTCTTTAGGAGTTGAATCTGCGAACGAGCCACAGCAACATATGGCTAATAGACCATATCCAAACCACAGCTGTCATAGTTGGTAGAATTCTACCACAAATGGTAGATTTTTTTACTGTTCAGGCCGGTATGCACCTCTAGCGAAATTTCCGGTAGCAAAAATTTATTTAAGTCTACAACAAAAAACAGGGCTGTGTACACAAATTTTAAACCAGCTAATCGCTTCTAAAAATTGTTAATATATGTTCCAAATATTCCTCAAATAAATTGTTTATTATTTACTGACCTTTTAAAACTTTTACGCACACAATGATTGTAATAAATTAAATGTTTGCTGCCAAAATATGCTTTTGACAACCCTGTTATTTTCATTAGAGGTGCGTACCAGCTTACGAAATTGAACGCTACCGAAAATTTCGTTAGCATAAATAGCAATGCATTTCTTATGGGGATGAAATTTTTCGCTAGAGGTGCATACCGGCCTTTCGATAGAATTCTTGATGTTTTGGTAGTTTTTCAAATTATTCTGCTCCCACTAAGAGTTACTTCACAAATTTAGCAATAAAATTTTGTCTAAAGTTTCTATAGAAATAAAATTTTGCAAACATTTTCTATACACCCAGAAAACAAATTCGTTGCCTCAACCGAATTATTTGCCAACCGAAAGCAGGTGGTTCCATCAACTATAAATGATATCTGTCAGCACAACTAACATTTGGCAATTGTAACTACATGGTAGTATGTTGGATCAACTTTGCATTGGTTGTCGTAATTTCATATTAATTGTTTTGTTTGTTGGTGCAACCGCCCTCGATTTTCTTTACTATTATCCTAACCAAATTCCAAAATCAAATGAAAGGGCAGATTATGATGAGATTTTATTAATTTATTACAAGATTTACAATCATAATAAACTACGAATATAAATACAAAAGGTGCTAACAACAAAGGCTTTTGATCTACACATATGTGAGATCAACTTACATTAAAATTTACAATTTTTTTATAGGTAATGTTTGTATACCAATGACAGATGGTTATTAGGTTGCAATTATGTGGTCAAACTACAGAACCTAATTCAATATATACTTGCCAGAAATTTCTTCCTAAAGCCTCTAGATATAGATACAGATCGACTTAGACTCTTCCTGTATTTTTAATACAATAAAAAAAGCTCGCTTGCCGTAAAAAGTATTTGTGTTTGTTGGTGTATGAAGTAGAGGTGTGCACGTGACACGAAATTGTCGTGACTCACGAAATTTTTCGTGACTCACGCGTGATTCGTGAGTCACGCTGACGGCTACGGCGTGAGTGTGCGTGATTAACCAATCAAATGTCGTGCGTGAACGTGAGTCACGAAAATAATATCGTCGTGAGTAACGAATTTCGGAAAAAACCGCTCACGAAAATAATCCCGCTTACGAAATGGCTACGAGTTGAATTCATTTATAATTTTAGTGACATCCTAGGTGTTAACGTGTTTTATAACGCTCTCGATTTTAATATACTCATGTTTTTTGTCAGGTTCTATAGGTAAATTACTCATAAAATTATTCGTGAGTTACGAGGTTTTTCGTGAGTCACAACATTTTTCGTGAGTCACGATATTTTTCGTGAGTCACGACATTTAAAAGATTTTCGTGCGTGAGTGTGCGTGAGTACAAATTTTCTTTTCGTGAACGTGCGTGAGCGTGAGTCCTACCAAAAAATATCGTGCGTGAGTGTGCGTGAATAAGATTTCTCCTTCGTGAGTGTGCGTGAGCAAAATATTACTCACGTGCACACCTCTAGTATGAAGCCTGCAATTTTTATGGAAACTTTTGTAATATTCCTTTTTTATAAATCGGTGCGATACTTACCTGAAGGCAACTTATTTTCTTCTTTATTCAATGTATGCGGACTATTATCAAGTAAATGTTGTTCCCCGTTTTCATTAGCGTAGCTAGACAATTTTCTATAGAAACAAAATTGTGACAAAATTTTCTATAGAAATAAAATTTTGCCAGTCTTGATTGGGCTATCGCCGAGCAAACATCGTTTTTGCGTCAACACGGTTAAAGCAAATCAAAGGCACTAACACAGTTTATTTTATTCTCTCACGTTTTTCCTTCGCTTTTCTTTCATTCGTTTTCATTATACCCTGCACCATAGGATGGGACTATATTAACTTTGTCATTCCGTTTGTAACACATCGAAATATTGCTCTAAGACCCCATAAAGTATATATATTCTTTGTCGAAACGAAACAAGCTATCGACATGAAACTTGGCACAAGCAGTTGATGTAGGTCGGATGGTATAGCAAATGGGCCATATCCGACCATTTTTACGTATAGCCCCCATATAAACGGGCCCCAGATTTGGCTTGCGGAGCCTTTTAAGAGAAGCATAGTTCATCCGATCTGGCTGAAAATTGCTACATAGGTATATGGTCTCTAACAGCCATGCAAAAATTGGTCCACATCGGTCTATAATTATATATAGTCCCCAAATAAACCGATCCCCAGATTTGGCTTGAGGAGCCTCAAAGAGAAGCAAGTTTCATCCGATCCGGTTAAAACTTAGTACGTGGTGTTAGTATATGGTCTCTAACAACCATGCCACAATTGGGCCATATCGGTCTATAATTATATATAGTCCCCAAATAAACCGATCCCCATATTCGACCTCTGGAGCCTCTTGGAGGAGCAAATTTCATCCGATCCGGTTGAAATTTGGTACGTGGTGTTAGTATATGGTCTCTAACTACCATGCCACAATTGGTCCATATCGGTCCATAATTATATATAGCCGTTATATAAACCGATCCCCATATCTGACCTCCGGAGCCTCTTGGAGGAGCAAAATTCGTCCGATCCGGTTAAAACTTTGTACGTGCTGTTAGTATATGGTCTCCAACAACCATGCTATCATAAAAACGATCCCCATATTTGACCTCCGGAGCCTCTTGAAATTTGGTACATTTCGCTAGTGTATGGCCGATAACAATCATGCCAAAATTGGTCCGTATCGATCTATATTATATATAGCCCCCAAATAAACCGATCCTCAATCACGATTGCCACTGGAGCCAAAAATAATCTACCAAAATTTTATTGCCATAGAAAATTTTGTCAAAATTTTATATTTGTATAGAAAATTTTGCCAAAATTTTATTGCCATAGAAAATTTTGCCATAATTTTATTTCTATAGAAAATTTTGTCAACATTTTATTTCTGTAGAAAATTTTGTCAAAATGTTATTTCTATAGAAAATTTATGAAGCATTTCATATTTGGAGAGGAATATTTTGCAAAATCTAATTAGTAAACAAATCTGCCATTTTTGGTAGACTCGTGTTCATAATTGCATATAGCCCCCATATAAAGCGACCCCCATATTTCAATTCTGGCTCTATAAGTAGCCCACAAAAGTTCATATCGATTCGTAATTATTTCTTCCGTATTTGTACCGGTCAGGCACTGAATATCAGTGTTGCTAGGTTAGGGTTTCCCCCCCAAATTTAGGGGGTTTTTCACGTTTAGGGGGATTTATAGGGGTAACATTTATTTGGGGGTAAAAAATATCTTAGACTATATAAAGTGGAAAAATTCTGGCAAGAATTTGGAGAAAAAAGATGCAGGAAGTCAACCCAAGTTCCTGAATATAAGCAAGTATGCATTAGCATTATATCATGAATATCCTTTTCAATTGCTTCAGTTGAAAGGGCATTTTTAATACTTGGCACAGTTAAAAACAAATTAAGAAGTCGTATTTTAACTTAGCTGCTGAAAACATTTTTAGAGTTAAATTTTGATTCAATTAAGGGTCTCATAATTAAATGCCCAACGTTTTTGAAACACAAATCTGTAAATAAGATAAAAATTAACAATCGATGCACAATCCGTGAAGCCTGGATAAGTTTTAACTCCAAACCATCAGCTCACCTAATAACTTCTTATACTCCAAAAGTCACGTACGCTCAAGTAGCCAGCAAATGCGACTCCACCAATAATCAAACTACGAAATTACACCCTGTAGAAATCACTCCACCACCAAATTCACTTTCTTCACCACCTCAGCATATAACAGGTTGGCCGATAAGTCCCCGGTCTGACACATAGATGGCGTCGCTAGTATTAAATGCATATTATTTTTATATAGTACCAACCTTCAAATGATTTGTGTCAAAATTTGACGACGGTAAGTCAATTAGTTTGTGAGATAGAGCGCCTTTTGTGAAGCAACTTTTGTTATTGTGAAAAAATGGAAAAAAAGGAATTTCGTGTTTTGATAAAATACTGTTTTCAGAAGGGAGCAAATACGGTGGAAGCAAAAACTTGGCTTGATAATGAGTTTCCGGACTCTGCCCCAGGGAAATCAACAATAAATGATTGGTATGCAAAATTCAAGCATGGTGAAATGAGCACGGAGGACGGTGAACGCAGTGGACGCCCAAAAGAGGTGGCTACCGACGAAAACATCAAAAAAATCCACAAAATGATTTTGAATGACCGTAAAATTAAGTTGATCGAGATAGAAGAGGCCTTAAAGATATCAAAGGAACGTGTTGGTCATATCATGCATCAATATTTGGATATGCGGAAGCTCTGTGCAAAATGGGTGCCGCGCGAGCTCACATTTGACCAAAAACAACAACGTGTTGATGATTCTGAGCGGTGTTTGCAGCTGTTATCTCGTAATACACCCGAGTTTTTCCGTCGATGTGTGACAATGGATGAAACATGGCTCCATCACTACACTCCTGAGTCCAATCGACAGTCGGCTGAGTGGACAGCGACCGGTGAACCGTCTCCGAAGCGTGGAAAGACTCAAAAGTCCGCTGGCAAAGTAATGGCCTCTGGTTTTTGGGATGCGCATGGAATAATTTTTATCGATTATCTTGAGAAGGGAAAAACCATCAACAGTGACTATTATATGGCGTTATTGGAGCGTTTGAAGGTCGAAATCGCGGCAAAACGGCCCCATATGACGAAGAAAAAAGTGTTGTTCCACCGAGACAACGCACCGTGCCACAAGTCATTGAGAACGATGGCAAAAATTCATGAATTTTGCTTCGAATTGCTTCCCCACCCACTGTATTCGCCAGATCTGGCCCCCAGCGACTTTTTCTTGTTCTCAGGATGCTCGCAGGAAAAAAAATTGGCTACAATGAAGAGGTGACCGCCGAAACTGAGGCCTATTTTGAGGCAAAACCGAAGGAGTACTACCAAAATGGTATCAAAAAATTGGAAGGTCGTTATAATCGTTGTATCGCTCTTGAAGGGAACTATGTTGAATAATAAAAACGAATTTTGACAAAAAATGTGTTTTTCTTTGTTAGACCGGGGACTTATCAGCCAACCTGGATTGGTTCAAACAAAATATTAATATTGTTTGCATTGTTCAAACATATTATGTTTCACCTTAGGGCATAAACTGGTAGAAAAAAAATTTTAATGAAATTTTCTATTTGTGGATATATTTTTAAGGCGCCAATTGGTTACTTCAATTATTTTACTTGCAGCTTACTCTCTAGGTTTCTCTTTCTAAACACATATGTTTATAGGCTATTTCTAATGTAATATATGTTTGCATTTAAGCATATTATATTTACAAACATTTTATGTCCCAAACATAATATGTTCTAACATATTAACATATATGTCCCAAACATGTTATGCTAGTTTATAAACATTATATGCTTTCACTTAAAAATATTGTGCTGAAAATTTTGAGCTCCAAACATATAATTTTTAAACCCAAACATATGAAAAACAGTCGTTTTCGTCCGTGTAATAAAATTAAAAATTAAAAATTTGTATAAAAATTTTCTACAAAATTTTCTATGGAAATACATTTTTGAAAAAAAAAAATCCTATAGAAATAAAACTCTGACAAAATTTTCTATAGAAATATTTTTTGACAAATTTTCTATAAAAATAAAAGCTTGACAAAATTTCCTATAGAAATAAAAAATTTCCTATAAAAAAAGAATATTTTTTTTGTTTGGTAGTTTTTTTTGTAGAACTTTGCTTATTATCGAGATACAAAATATTTTTTATACCCTCCACCATAGGATGGGGGTATATTAACTTTGTCATTCCGTTTGTAACACATCGAAATATTGCTCTAAGACCCCATAAAGTATATATATTCTGGGTCGTGGTGAAATTCTGAGTCGTTATTGATGTAGGTCGGATGGTATTGAAAATGGGCCATATCGGTCCACTTTTTCGTATAGCCCCCATATAAAGGGACCCTCAGATTTGGCTTGTGGAGCCTCTAACAGAAGCATATTTCATCCGATCCGGCTGAAATTTGGTACATGGTGTTAGGTTAGGTTAGGTTAAAGTGGCAGCCCGATTAAGGTTCAGGCTCACTTAGACTATTCAGTCCATTGTGATACCACATTAACTAAAAGTACCTATTACATATGGGCACTTCTAGTTTTAACCGTTGAACCTTCTCGATTATTTTCTTCTGTTGAACCAACCAGATTGTTCCAAAATCATTAGCAGACTGCTTAAGTTAACGTTTTCCAGGTCCGCAAATAATCTGAAGCTATATGCCCCTAAAATTTGCTTACGCCTTACACAAAATGCAGGTGTTTTATTGATTCATTTTCCTCCGCATCATGACAGCTCATACAATAGTCATTATACTTCGCACCAATAGTTTTTGCAAAATCGCCTATCAGGCAGCGACCCGTTATAGCAGATATCAGGAGTGATGTCTGGCGTCTCGAGAACACTAGCATATCTAGTGTGCGGTTTAAGTTTAAATGGGTCCATATTTGCTTGGTGTCGTTACAACCCTTACAATTCTCCCATCGAACATTTGCCATCATGACAGCCTTCTCACGCAGTAAGAGCTTGCAGGTAACCAGAGACACACCAACAGATTCTAGTTCCCCTGGAATATGTAAGGTAGTTCCTAGCCTTGCTAGCTCATCTGCTTCGCAGTTCCCCGGTATGTTCCTGTGGCCAGGCACCCATATTAGGTGAATATTGTGCTGCTCAGCCATCTCATTGAGAGATTTGCGGCAGTCGATGGCCGTTTTCGAGTTGAGGAACACAGAGTCCAAGGATTTTATTGCAGGTTGACTGTCTGAGTATATATTAATGCCAATATTGCTTGGAGCATTACTTCTCTGCCAATTCACCACTTCTCTTATTGCTAATATTTCAGCCTGAAAAACACTACAGTGATCAGGTAATCTTTTCGCTATTCGAAGTTCTTTAGATCTTTAGAATATACTCCGAAACCCACTTGGCCATCCAATTTGGAGCCATCAGTGTAGAAATCTATATATCTTTTATTCCCCGGGGTCCGTGTACACCACGCCTCACTGTTGGGAATTAGTCTCAAACTTTTTGTCGAAAAGTGGACTCGCTAAAGTGTAATCCACTACGTTAGGCACATCTGGAATTATTTTGAGGACCGAACTGTGACCGTAACTTTTTTCCGACCACAGCAATAGCTCGCGCAACCGCACAGCCGTTGTTGCAGCTGACTGTTTGGCCAAAATGTCTAAAGGCAATAGATGCAGTATGACATTAAGGGAGTTTGTTCCTCCCTTAATGTCATACTGAGATACACAAGCACGCCATACGCTGAACTTTGTCTAAACTTGTCGGCTGGTGAAGTGCCGGCCACCAGACTACAACACCATATAGCATTATAGGTCTAACCACTGCCGTGTATAGCCAATGTACAATTTTTGGTTTTAGTCCCCACTTTTTCCCTATTGCCTTTTTGCACGAGTATAAAGCTACCGTTGCTTTCCTCACCCTTTCTTCAATATTAAGCTTAAAGTTCAGCTTCCTGTCCAAAATAACGCCAAGGTATTTTGCACACTCCCTAAAGGGAATTTCAATACCCCCTAAGGAAATGGGCCTAACCGTGGGAGTTTTGCGATCTTTGCAGTACATGACTATTTCTGTCTTTGCAGGATTTACCCCAAGACCATTATCTTTCGCCCATTTCTCAGTTATCCGGAGGGCTCTCTGTATAATATCTCTAACTGTTGATGGGAATTTTCCCCTGACTGCTAGCGCCACATCATCTGCGTATGCCACCACTTGTATCCTTTCTTTTTCTAGGGAAACCAGAAGGTCGTTTATAGCAACATTCCAAAGAAGAGGTGATAGAACTCCTCCTTGAGGAGTGCCTCTGTTCACATACCTTTGCATGTTTGCTTGTCCTAGTGTGGCTGAAATGCGTCTCTTCCTTAGAAGTTCGTCTAACAGGCTAGGTTAGGTTAGGTTAGGTTATGTGGCAGCCCGATGTATCAGGCTCACTTAGACTATTCAGTCCATTGTGATACCACAGTGGTGAACTTCTCTCTTATCACTGAGTGCTGCCCGATTCCATGTTAAGCTCAATGACAAGGGACCTCCTTTTTATAGCCGAGTCCGAACGGCGTTACACATTGCAGTGAAACCACTTAGAGAAGCTTTGTAACCCTCAGAAATGTCACCAGCATTACTGAGGTGGGATAATCCACCGCTGAAAAACTTTTTGGTGTTCGGTCGTAGCAGGAATCGAACCCACGACCTTGTGTATGCAAGGCGGGCATGCTAACCATTGCACCACGGTGGCTCCCAAGGCTAAGTATACCTGGATCAACATTCAGAGTTGTCAGTCCATTTAATATCGAGCTCGGATGGACGTTATTGAACGCCCCTTCGATGTCTAGAAATGCCTCGATTGTGTATTCTTTGACAGATAGTGAGCTTTCAATAAAGCTGACTAGTTCATGTAATGCGGTCTCAGTAGACCTGCCTTTCGAGTATGCATGTTGTCGTTTCGAGAGCAAACTTGAATCGACGCTAGTTCTAAGATAAATATCTATCATCCTCTCCAGAGTCTTAAGTAGGAATGATGATAAGCTGATTGGTCGGAAATCCTTCGCATTCGAGTGAGAGGCTTTTCCCGCTTTAGGTATGAAAACGACTTTTGATTCTCTCCACTTTCGTGGAATATATGCTAAGTTGATACATCCTATATATATCGCCGACAACCAGGGGATAATTCTGTCAGCCACCGCTTTTAACTCCGCCGGAGTAATTCCATCAGGTCCGGGGGGTTTTGAATGATCCAAAGCTATTTAACGCCCATTTTATTCTAGATTCTGATACAATTTCCTCGATAGGAAACGACCGCTGAGCCACTGTGGCACCGCCAGTGCATGGTTCAACCGTCTGATTTCCGGGAAAATGTGTGTCCAATAGTACCTCCAGCGTCTCCTCACTGGACGTTGTCCAATTGCCCTCCGATGTTTTAATGAAACCTGGAGCGGTGCTCGTGGATGCTAGCACCTTCCGTAGTCTGGAAGCCTCGGACGTATTCTCAATGCTGATGCAGTAATCATTCCAAGAGTTATGCTGAGCCTTTCTCAGTTCTCGCTTGTATCCTCTCAGATTCTTCTTGTAAGCGTCCCAATTCACAGGAGCTCTGGTGGACTTTGCTTTGTTAAAGAGCTTCCTGCACGATTTCCTCCTATTACCTAACTCCATAGACCACCATGGTGGTCGATTTTTCCCCCTTGGCTTCCCTTTAGGGCATGCAGCTTTCAGTGAAATGTTGAAGGCCTTAGTAATCCTCTCCACTGCGTGTTCGATAACTTGCACAGTGCTCATATTTGTCTCTGGTATTTCCGGTATCATCATATTGAACGATTCCCTATACCTATTCCAGTCAGCTTTCCTAACATTTGGCGGAAATATGGTCTTGGTGGTATGAACATCAAATTTGAAACTGATGTAGCGATGATCTGAGAAGCTGTGTTCACTTAAAACATGCCACTCAGATATCACTTCATTCAGTTCTTGCGAGGCCAAGGTGATGTCCAAAACCTCTTGCTGTTTTTAGTGACAAAGGTTGGGGCATCTCCCTTGTTGCAAACTACCAGATTAGTACGCAAAATAAACTCTATTAGCGACTCTCCCCTTGCATTAGTATCACTACTTCCCCATATACTATGATGCGCATTCGCATCGCATCCCATAATGAGTTTCGTCTTTGTTTTCAGTGACTCCTCAACTAAGGTCTTAACGGCACATGGAGGCATCTCCCTGTCATGTCCCATATAGACCGAAGATACCCAATATTTGCATTTGGCTATTTCTAAATTGGCAACGACAGTGTCTGCATTGCACATTGAAGGAAGCAGAAACAAGTTAAGCTCGTTTTTAGCAATTATACAGGCTCGAATTACATCATTACCAGTATACTGCAATAGTTTGAACCCCGGAGTACTTAATTCACATATTTTGTTTCTATAAACATATGGTTCTTGAATAAGAACTATGTCTAAGTCCCCTTTCATCAGGAGAACTTTTAAGGCAGCACATGCAGCCTTACAATGATGAAGATTTATCTGGAGGATCCGTAGGACCATCGAGATTTTCAACAACCGTCACATCAGCCGCTTCAATCGAGTCATCAAGAATGTCCTCTTCAGAGATATCGGTGACTCTCGCAATAACCATAGGTTCAACTTTGGTGAGTTCTGAGGCAGTAGAAGCCTCCTCACGCATACGATATCTATCCATGTCTTCAACTTTGGTATCTCCCTCGACTTCGCAAGAGGATCCGCTTACTTCTGATTCAGACAGAGGCTTGTCCATTTCTGAATCCTTTAGCTGATCGTTTTTATACACCTTCATTTGAATATAATGAAAGCCATAACATACACGGCCCTGAGACTTTGCTAGATGTGGCAAAGACTGAGTGTTCAATATAAACACTGCATGCCGTCTTGGCCCATCCACTTCATCGAAACGGCCAACCTTCCAATCAGCTGTTGGAAGATCTGGATTGCATTGTTTCAGTCTATTTAAAATAGATTCAGGGTCAGGAGGGTTTGCAGGTATCCACGCATGTGCTCTTGGTCTAGCCGGTATGTCTTTCTTCTCGACTAACTCTAGAGCAGCTCCTTCCCAAACTTCACCAATTAGTATCAGAGCAGCTTTAAAACATTCTATAGATCTCTGGTCCTCAAATGCGACTAGCTTAAAGCGTCCTTGATACCAACCAGCCTCTTAGTGTCGAGGATCTGGGCATGGTGTTGGTATATGGTCTCCAACAACCATGCAAAAATTGGTCCATATCGGTCAACAATAATATATGTAGCCCCCATATAAACCGATCTCCAGATTTGGCTTGCGGAACCTCAAAGAGAAGAAAGTTTCATACGATCCGGCTGAAATTTGGTACATAGTGTAAGTTATGGTCTCTAACAACTATGCAAAAATTGGTCCACATCGGTCCATAATTATAAATAGCCCCCATATAAACCGATCCTCCGATATAGTTATATACAGCCGATCCCCAAAAATAATCTACACAAATCTTATTTCTATAGAAAATTTTGTCAAATTTTTTTTACTATAGAAAATTTTGTCAACATACATTTTATTACTATACCCAACAAAACTTATGGTTACTGGTGGTACCTTCAACTTTTGTGGAAGTCGAAAATCTTACTCATACTTCACATTGTTGTTGTTGTTGCCATCAAACCCTGTAGTTGCTTTTTTCGGTTGTTGCTATTCTTTTTGCTACAAAAACTAATAATTTAGCTCATATTTAAGTGGGAAGAATTCCCCAGTCCTTCATTGGATTTTATTTCTATCGAAAATTTTGTCAAAATTTTATTGCTATAGAAAATTTTGTCAAAATTTTATTTCTATAGAAAATTTTATCAAAATTTTATTTCTATAGAAAATTTTGTCAAACTGAATTATTTACGTATTTAATTGGCCTTTTTTGTTTAATACATACCCCGTATGGACTAACTTACAATTGAGAAGACGGTGTTAAGAAGTTTTAAGATACCTTGCCATCGGCAAGTGTTACCGCAACCCAAGTAATTCGATTGTGGATGACAGTCTTTAGTACAAGTTTCTATGCAATCCATGGTGGAGGGTACGGCCGTATATCCTTTTTTTAATTATTAAATCCGAGTTTGCCTAAGACAAACAAAATGTTCTTTAATGTGTAGAATTGCTTAACTATAAGGACTAAAAAAAGTTGTTGTTTTTTATTTCTGCCCAAGGAAACAAACTTTATATCAGATTAATGCATCTTCTATGCTAAGTAAAATTCCCATTTGTATTTTAAGGACATGAAATCTTTGGCCTCACGGCAATATTTTTCTCAGTGTATGTGAAAGGCCCCATAATGTTGTATAATTGGATTGAAAAATCGCTCATTCAGACAGTTCCCATTCGAAATTTTTAACAATGATCTAGATTTTCTTTTATTGCTTTCATTTCCATGGAGGCTTTAATTGCAATCATTAATCAAAACATGATAATAATATGGTTGATTGCCATCTCGAAAGTAAAAGAAGACAGGCAGCTATAATTGTTTGGTACTTGGTGTTCAGCGTTTTTCTAGTCCTATTCAAATAAAAAAAGTACCAAACACAAATGGATTCATTGTTCAAGGATTATTTTGAAAATCCGTCATCCACCAAAAAGGATAGGGTAGATTCATTCATCAATTCCCTGTTTGGAATTAGGATGAGAGCCTTTGTATATGGATTGTTGGTTAGGCTCTTTGAAGAGGGGGGAATTTCCCTGAAATGGTTTAACAATTTGTAGATTCTACCTGTGGCCTTCTCTAGGTCTTTCCTCTCTCTCTCTGGCGATTGTTACAACAATGCCTTTGAATTTGGTTTCCCTTGAAGTCATAAAATAACAATTTGCAAAAAAAAAAACTATAATAAGAAATAAACACCTTTATGACCTCAACGATTGCCCTGGAAAATGATATTCACCAGAAACTGAAATTACAACGAAAGGTAGTCGTCATCAAGATTCCTTGGTTCCTTGTAGATATTGCTTATTGTACTGGCGCTTAAGCAAACTATTTATCCTTTGTGCAATGCCTATAGACAAAAGGATCTTGGATTTCTGCTAAATGCAATTGTTCTCCTGGGAACACACACACACAGATAGTTAGCGAAGATACATAGTTAGCAATACCTTTGAAGCATTACGGCTGTGATAACACGTATGTTTTTACAAAATATAGTAATTTATTGTTTGGCTTCTATTGTTGTCCTACGAAAACAACAATGAATTGATTTCGGCAAAAATTGTCCAATTTGAAAAAAAGGAAAGATTTGTGGTTAATCCTAATCCCTTTTCAAAATGCAATTTCAACTGGAGTACTTTAGAAAATCGTCTCAATAAATAAAATCCCTTCAAAAAAGAGATTTAATGGTCAAGGCTTATTGTATCTATGAATTGGATGAGCATTTTGAGCAGAAACCCTAAAGAAACCTTCATCTCAATATTTGGGTAGGCGCTGATGGTTAGCGTTGTTCATTTAAATTTAATTTTAATGAGCATTAAATTTAAATTTCCTAGGAGAATAGATAGAGAATAGATCTTCAAATAGAGAAATTTTTAAGGCCTAGACAGTGTTATAGAGTTGGAAATTTTTATAAAATTGATCAAAAATGTTCTTGGCCCTAAAAAGTGGGAGAGTAATTTAATTTCAAATTGCTTTCCAATTAAAAAAAAAACTCACACTAATTTATAACAAGTAAATACGGTTGAATAAAGGGAGCCACCGTGGTTCAATGGTTAGCATGCCCGCCTTGTATACACAAGGTCGTGGGTCGATTCCTGCTTCGACCGAACACCAAAAAGTTTTCCAGCTGTGAATTATCGCACCTCAGTAATGCTGGTGACATTTCTGAGGGTTTCAAAGCTTCTCTAAGTGGTTTCACTGCAATGTGGAACGCCGTTCAGACTCGGCTATAAAAAGTAGGTCCCTTGTCATTGAGCTTAACATAGAATCGGGCAGCACTCAGTGATAAGAGAGAAGTTCACCACAGTGGTATCACAATCGACTGGATAGTCTAAGTGAGCCTGATACTTCGGGCAGCCACGTAACCTAACCTACTTCGTCCTAAAAAGTGAAAGAATCATTTAATTTCAAAGTGCTATCCAATTTTGGAAAAAAAGAAACTCGAAAACTAATTTATAACTAGTAAATACGGCCGAAAGTTTGGCCGAGACGAATCTTATTGCGTACAAAGTTCTCCAAAAGACTGTCATCCACAACTGAATTTCTTGGGTTGTGGTAACTGCTACCGATGGTATTGTATGGGTTGTGTTTTCTAAATCAGTGATGTACGCAGATAAGGGGGCAACGATTCGACCCGAGTCCTTACGAATTAATTCCACAATAGTAAAAAAATTCTTAAGAACCAGAGTAAATTGTAAAGTAGCTCTTGGGACCGCAAATAAATGCCGTGGAAGAGGAGGAAATTCTGTTTCTTTGAGGAAATATGGTGTCTTTGGCAATATTGCCGGCCCCTGAGCACGATTGCCACAGTTTGTAGAATTCTACCAAAAATGGCAAATTGTTTACTGTTCGGTAGATTAGACTTCTTGATGGATTGGTAGATTTTCAATTTTCTATAGAATTAAAATCTTTACAAAGCATTCTATAGAAATAACATTTTGACAAAAATTTTCTATGGGAATAAAATTTTAACCAAATTTTCTATAGAAATAAAATTTTGACCAAATTTTCTATAGAAATAAAATTTTAATAAAAATTTCTATAGATAAAATTTTGACAAAACTTTCTATACAAATAAAATTTTGACAAAATATTCTTTAGAAATAAAATTTTGACCAAAATGTCTATAGATAAAATTTTGACAAAATTTTTTATAGAAATAAAATTTTGACCAAATTTTCTATAGAAATAAAATTTTGACAAAATTTTCTATAAAAAAAAAAATTGACAAAATTTTCTATAGAAATAAAATTTGTCCAAATTTTCTATAGAAATAAAATTTTGTCCAAATTTTCTATAGAAATAACATGTTGACCAAAATTTCTATAGATAAAATTTTGACAAAATTTTCTATAGAAATAAAATTTTGACAAAATTTTCTATAGAAATAAAACTTGGATCAAATTTTCTATAGAAATAAAATTTTGACAAAATTTTCTATAGAAATAAAATTTGTCCAAATTTTCTATAGAAATAAAATTTTGTCCAAATTTTCTATAGAAATAAAATTTTGACAAAATTTTCTATAGAAATAAAAGTTTGACAAAATTTTCTATAGAAATAAAACTTGGATCAAATTTTCTATAGAAATAAAAATTTGTCCAAATTTTCTATAGAAATAAAATTTTGACCAAAATTTTTATAGAAATATAATTTTGACATAACTTTCTATAGAAATAAAATTTTGACAAAATTTTCTATAGAAATAAAATTTTGACCAAAATTTCTATAGATAAAATTTTGACAAAATTTTCTACAGAAATAAAACTTGGATCATATTTTCTATAGAAATAAAATTTTGACAAAATTTTCTATAGACAAGAAATTTGACAAAATTTTTTATAGAAATAGAATTTTGACAACATTTTCCATAGAAATAAAATTTTGTCCAAATTTTCTATAGAAATAATATTTTATCCAAATTTTCTATAGAAATAAAATGTTGACCAAATTTTCTATAGAAATAAAATATTGACCAAATTTTCTATAGAAATAAAATTTTGACAAAACGTTCTATAGAAATAAAATTTGGACAAAATTTTCTATAGAAATAAAATTTGGATCAAATTCCACCGTGGTTCAATGGTTAGCATGCCCGCCTTGTATACACAAGGTCGTGGGTTCAATTCCTGCTTCGACCGAACACCAAAAAGTTTTTCAGCTGTGAATTATCCCACCTCAGTAATGTGAAAACCTATATATGATTATCCATTATATATTGTTACTGTAGTATAGATAGTAGGGGGGGCTATAGCCCGCACATAAGGGGGGGGCTATAGTCCGGCAATGCACATAAGTAACAAGTAAGTAAAGTCTAAAGTCGGGTGGGGCCGACTATATTATAACCTTCACCACCATGTAGACCAACATTTGTGTTACCTTCTCAACTACTTCAAATTTGCTGGGAGCTATATAAAGGTTTGCATTTCCAGATACAAATACTTATAATGGAGACAATTTTTTGTACTTCTACAAAATCTCTAGAATTAAAATTGAAATCGGCTAACGCCCTGGAATGAAACACAATGTTAATAAAAAAATATGGGAAATATGAAGCGAGAGAAATTTTGAGGCAATTGTACAAAAGAGCATTTGCGATTTATCAGGCAATACTTATGTATTCGAGATAAAGGACAATTTGAGTAACATTTACAATTTTTGCTACTCAGCAGTGACGATTTTACAAGGATATTGGTTAGATCTTGCTAAGATATGTGGTCAAGTGTGGGTTGTGATATATTATTTGGTCAAGTCGGGCGACTTGGAGCCTTATTTAAAACTCAACCGTTCTGTGGAAAGTCTGGCATTACAGTGTGTAGAATATGACTAAGATATTGGAAATTATCACATAATTTTGTGTAAAGTGTGGGAATTTTTGGCCATTTGGCCAATGGGAGTTTAACTTTGGCCCCCGTGGTCATTTGAGTATAAATCGGGCGAAAGATATATATGGGAGCTATGTCTAAATCTGAACCGATTTCAACCAAATTTGGCACACTTACCGATACTGTTAAACGTACTCCTTGTGCAAAATTTGAACCAAATCACGGCAAAACTCTGCCATATAAGTGCAAATCGGACGAAAGATATATATGGGAGCTATATCTAAATCTGAACCGATTTCAATCAAATTTACCAAGCATTGGTAGAATGTCAATTCTACTCTTTATGCAAAATTTCACGTAAATCAGTAGTAAACTTTGGCCTCTGTGGTCATATGAGTCTAAATCGGACGAGAGATATATATATATATATATATGGGAGCTATATCTAAATCTGAACCGATTTCAATCAAATTTACCAAGCATTGGTAGAATGTCAATTCTACTCTTTATGCAAAATTTCACGTAAATCAGTAGTAAACTTTGGCCTCTGTGGTCATATGAGTCTAAATCGGACGAGAGATATATATATGGGAGCTATATCTAAATCTGAACCGATTTCAATCAAATTTACCAAGCATTGGTAGAATGTCAATTCTACTCTTTATGCAAAATTTCACAAAAATCGGTAGTAACCTTTGGCCTCTGTGGTCATATGATTCTAAATCGGACGAAAGATATATATGGGAGCTATATCTAAATCTGAACCGATTTAGCTGATATTTTGCAAGTTTTTCGAGACTCATAAAATATTCGGATGTACTGAATTTGAAGAACATCGGTTGATAAACACGCCAATTATGACCAGATCGGGGATAAATATATATGGCAGCTATATCTAAATCTGAACCGATTTTTTTCCAAAATCAATAGCGATTGTCTCTGTCCCCAAAAACGACCCTATGCCAAATTTGAGGACGATCGGACTTAAACTGCGACCTGTACTTTGCGCACAAAAATACATGAACAGACAGACAGACGGACGGACAGACATACAGACGGACATCGCTAAATCGACTCAGAATTTAATTCTAAGACGATCGGTATACTAAACGATGGGTCTCAGACTTTTCCTTCTTGGCGTTACATACAAATGCACAAACTTATTATACACTGTACCACAGTAGTGGTGAAGGGTAGAAAAATGAAAGTAGTTAATGAAAACAGAAGTTATCATCTTACAAGAAATTTTTGCTCTGGGAATCAATTTCGATTGTATATGTGATTATCAGAATGTTTGACAAAAAATGAAATCTTAGTATAGTCATCAACATCATTTTAATCAACTTCTATATTGGCCAAAATCAGTTCCTTGCGGTGTATGTACAAATTTTTTATTCTCAAATTGGTAAAACAAGAGAAAAAAACAAAAAATAAGGCTAAGCCTTTCATGCTAATGTATGCTATATATTTATAGCGTCCACCAACTGCCTATTTATATTTCTCCAATGCTATAACTTCAAACACAAACAAAAAGTTTAACTTTTATGTTATATACTAGAGTTCTCCAACAGGAGCATTGTATAGATTAAGTGTATGTATATTATTGTTTGTTTTAGTCCAAATTATATTGATAGTTAAATAGATAAACGATTTAAAAAATTGTATAGCGTCCTAAAAGTATGCAATAATGTTATGGTATTGCAAAACTATGCAATACTTTTGTAATACAACATTTTCGTACAAATCTTAATTCATTACTGAGAGTAGTTAATGATAGCAGAAGTTTTCATCTCATATGAAATTTTCGCGTTGGAAATCGATTTCAACTCTATGTGTGTGTGTGACTATAAATACAGTTTCAGAATGTGTGACAGTCAGCGACACTATTTAAATCAATTTCTATATTAGGCATAATCAATTTCTTGCGCTGTATGGACAGATGTCCATGGCCACTATTGTCACTCCTCTCTCCACACATACCAGAACCAGGTAAAACAAGAGAAATATGTCAAAAATATAAAAAATGAATGTATATTGTACATTTATAGCGTACTAAAAGTATGCAATAATTTTGTAGTATTACAAAAATGTGCAAAACCTTTAATTTCGCAGGTTTGTTTTATACCACAGAAGGTTACCTTGAGCTAAATTTAAGTAAGATCGGTTAATATATAAGGGTTTTATGGTCCAATTTGGAAAATCGGGCGATACATATATATGGGAGCTATATCTAAATCTTAACCTATTTGGATGATATTTTTTAGGTTTGTTTTATACTACAGAAGGTTACGTTGAGCTAAATTTGAGTAAGGTCGGTTAATAAATAAGGGTTTATGGGAGCTATATCCATATACATATAACATATATGGGAGCTATATCTAAATCTGAACCGATTTGGATGATATTTTTAAGGTTTGTTTTATACTGCAGATGGCTCCGTTGAGCTAAATTTGAGTAGGATGGGTTAATAAATAAGGGTTTTATGCCCAAATTTCGGAAAATCGGGCGATGCATATATATGGGAGCTATATCTAAATTTGTTTCCATATTTTCCTAATTCCAATAGCTTTCTTCCTTGTGCCAAAAGAGAACTCTGTAACAAATTTCATCAAAATCAGTTAATAATTGCGACCGAAATCCCGCGAACAACAAATACAGGGACAGACGGACACCAAGGCCTATATCGACTCAGGAGCACGGTTGCCACAGTTGGTAGAATTCTACAAAAAATTGTAGATTTTTTACTGTTTGGTAGATTGGTATAATTCTTGATGTTTTGGTGGATTTTGCAAAATATTCCTCTTCAAATAGGAGGTACTCCACAGATTTCTACAGAAATAGAATTTTGTACAAAATTGTCCATATAAATAAAAATTTGACAAACTTTTCTATAGAAATAAAATTTTGACAAAATTTTCTAAAGAACAACAATTTTGACAAAATTTTCTAAAGAAATAAAATTTTGACAAAATTTTCCAAAGAATAAAAATTTTGACAAAATTTTCTAAAGAAATCAAATTTTGACAAAAGTTTCTATGGAAATAAAATTTTGGCAAGAATTTCTGTGTAATTAAAATGTTGAAAATTTTTTATGGAAATAAAATTTTGACAAAATTTTCTATAGAAATAAAATTTTGATAAAATTTTCGATAGAAATAAAATTTTGACAAAATTTTCTATAGAAATAAAATGTTGACAAAATTTTCTATAGAAATAAAATGTTGACACAATTTTCTATAGAAATAAAATTTTTACAAAATTTTCTGCAGAAATAAAATTTCGACAAAATTGTCTATCAAAATTAAGAAAAAAACAGAAATAAAATTTTGACAAAATTTTCTATAAAAATAAAAATAAAATCAATAAAAATAAATTTTTACAAAATTTTCTATAGAAATAAAATTTTGACAAAATTTTCTATAGAAATAAAATTTTGACAAAATTTTCTATAACAATAAAATTTTCAATAAAAATAAATTTTTAAAAAATTTTCTATAGAAATAAAATTTTGAAAAAAATTTCTATCAAATATCAAATTACTGCAGAAATAAAATGTTTACAAAATTTTCTATAGAAATAAAATTTTTATAAAATTTTAGATAGAAATAAAATTTTAATAAAATTTTCTATAGAAATAAAATTTTGACAAAATTTTCTATAGAAATAAAATTTTGACAAAATTTTCTTTGGAAATAAAATTTTGTGAAAACTCTCTATAGAAATAAAATTTTGACAAAATTTTCAATAGAAATAAAATTTTTATAAGATTTTCTATAGAAATAAAATTTTAATAAAATTTTCTATAGAAATAAAATTTTGACAAAATTTTCTATAGGAATAACATTTTGACAAAATTTTCTTTGGAAATAAATTTTTGTCAAAACTCTCTATAGAAATAATATTTTGACAAAATTTTCAATAGAAATAAAATTTTGACAAGTTTTTCTATGGAAATAAAATTTTGACAAAATATTCTTTGGAAATAAAATTTTGGCAAAATTTTCTGTGTAATTAAAATGTTGACAATTTTGTATGGAAATAAAATTTTACAAAATTTTCTGAATAAAATTAAAATAAAATTTTGTCAAAATTTTCTATAGAAATAAAATGTTTACAAAATTTTCTATGGATACAAAACTTTGACAAATTTTTCTATGGAAGAAAAATTTTGAATTTTTCTATGGAAATAAAATTTTGACAAATTTTTCTATGGAAATAAATTTTTGGCAAAATTTTCTATAGAAATAAAATTTTGACAAAATTGTCTATCAAAATTAAGAAAAAAATAGAAATAAAATTTTGATAAAATTTTCTATAAAAATAAAATTTTGACAAAATTCTCTATAGAAATAAAATTTTGACAACATTTTCGATAGAAATAAAATCTTAATAAAATTTTCGATAGAAATAAAATGTTAATAAAATTGTCTATAGAAATAAAATTTTGGCAAAATTTTCTATAGCAATAAAATTTTGGCAAAATGTTCTATAAAAATAAAATTTTGGCAAAATTTTCTATAGAAATAAAATTTTGACAAAATTTTCTATAGAAATAAAATTTTGACAAATTTTTCTATGGAAATACAATTTTTACAAAATTTTCTATAGAAATAAAATGTTGCAAAATTTTCTATTGAAATAAAATTTTCCACAGAAATAAAATTTTGAAAAAAATTTCTGTGAAATGAAAATTTTGGAAATTTTTTAAAGAAATAAAATGTTGACAAAATTTTCTATAGAAATAAAATTTTGATCAAATTTTCTATAGAAATAAAATTTTGACAAAATTGTCTATCCAAATAAAATTTTGACAAAATTGTCTATAGAAATAAAATGTTGACAAAATTTTTTATAGAAATAAAATTTTGACAAAATTTTCTATAGAAATAAAATTTTGACAAAATTTTCTTTGGAAATAAAATTTTGACAATATTTCCTAAAGAAATAAAATTTTTTTAAATAACATTCTTGTGTTTGCTACAGTTTTTTTCAAGTTTTGGTGGATTATTTATCACTCGAATGGCAACCGTGCTCAGGAGATGATTCTGAGTCGATTGGTATATATTTTATGGGGTTAAAATCACTATTTCTGGTAGGCACATTTTTTTGGGCAGATCAAAGTTATTATGCCCTGACTACTATGTGGTTTAGGGTAAAGATATGCAATGATTTTCTAAAACTCTATGGATAAGCTGACAACCATGAAACCCATAAGGCTTGAAAGATCTGATCCCAAAATAAAAAAACACACATTATTTAAAATTTCTTTTTTCGAATGAACTTTTGTTCTCTTATTTTTAATAAATTAAAATAAATAATGAAAATTAGTCTCGTTTCTCTGGCAAAAATAAAAAAAAACTTAATTCCTAAATGCCTAAAAGTATGTAACAATAAAAAATCTCTAATAACTGAATTTTTCCTAAATTCTAGAACTCCTTCACATTGCTCTTCTAAAGATATATCACAAATGCCAAAAACAGTCTATCAAACGTTTTGGGTTTTTAAGGAAATCGTAACACTCCAATAAACTTATCAATGTTTAACAACCATTAAATATTGGTGCATTTACATTGGCATAACCCATAGGCTGCTGTTGATGATGATGATATGTGGCCAAAGTGTGAGATGTAAAATTTACTGGAGCTTCTGGTGAGATGTGGTGAGCTTGAATGGCTTGGCCTCCAGCATGAAATTGTTGCATATAACGCATATAGAGGGCAGCTCTTTGCCGTTGCAAACGTTGAGCATAGGAGTTAGGACTCAAGGCTGGAGCGGGACAATTGTCGGTCATTGTTGCAGCAGGACTAATAGCTTGTTGTGGCTGTTGGTGCTGATGATAGTATGTGGCAACTGGTGAGGAGCTGGGCGAGGCAATATGATGTTGTTGTTGTTGGCTATGGGTTTCCTCATCGCTTGATTCTGAAGAAGAATCACGGCTGACTTTACGTTTTCTGGGAGTATCTTCACCCAAAGCATAAGGTCTGAATAGACCACGGGAAGGAGCGTTGGATGATTTCCTGGTTATTTCAGAGCCATTGTTAACCGCCTCAATATTTTCCTTGTTGTTTTGCAATACAGCACCTTCGCGTTGTCTTAAACGCATACCGAGTTTTTTGTGAGAATATCCGCAGTTGAACTTCTTGTGGGTGTATCCATGGCCCAAAGATTGTTCCTGATGGTGTTCCATTTGTGAGGGAGCCATTTTTGTGAATTGATGTTTTTAGTATTAATGAGAAGTAAATTGATGTGGTAGCTGTGTGTTCTTGCTGCTTGTCGAAAGCAAACTGATGCTCTTGCTGGCATCCGCTGGGCCTTTTATACTCTAACCGAGCGAGAAGAGTTTTTGCTGCAACTGCAGGTAAACGAATTTTCCAGTGTGACATTTATTTCCATTATTTGCTTAACGATACAAGCTAGTAGTTAGTCCGTCCATCAGTTTGTCTGTCTTTCGGTCTATCCCATTTTCCTTGCCTGCCTGCCTGCCTGTTTTCCCTAAAAACCCTGGCCGTTTGTGTGATCCCTTGAACAAAAGCACTTTTCACCTTTTTTTTTGAAATCCTCCCATATGGATATTGTTTATGGTCCCTAGGCATTAAAGAGGATTAATGCGGCCAAGGGTGGATTTTAAGAGTTTCAATTGAGTTCAGTTTTATTACCCTGGAGTGAGTAACGGCAACTACAATTGTCCGTCCATCCCATCCAAGGGTTTTGTTCGTCCGTCCGTCCGTCTGTCCTATTTTTGGGTCTATGTGTGCATTGTCAATTTTCCATACTGGGAATCCATTTGTTCAGCCTTTGATTTTGGGAATTGTTTCTACGACGAGGCGACTCTACAGGATATCAATTGTTTTGAAGTATGAACACTAATTAATTTTTCATTTCGTTTCGTTTTCCTTTGAATACTCCCTGCTTTTCCCCCACTTCCCGAGAGTTCATATAAATTGTGTCATATGTATGTTTTTCGTTTTTTTGTTTTTTTTTTATTGCGACCATTGATCTTTTTCTCTTCGTATTTAGACACCCTGCTGTGTTTTTCCTTCGTCAATTTCACAAAAAAAATCTTTGTCGCCCTTTTTTAGATTAAAAAAAAAAACTATTCCAAAAAGATACCTCCCCTATTATCACATTAGACAGTTTTTTCCGACACAAGATGTTTTTTTTTTATTAAAAATAATACTCCGTTTTTTTGTGGATGGGTTTCTTTTTCTACATAATTTATTACATGCTTAAGATTGTCTATTGATTTTGGATTCTTCTTATGATTCTATGAAGGGGGCGTTTTCGAATGGCAGGTGAGTTCGAAAGTTATAAGGGGTTTTCATTAATTTCTATAGAAGGGGGAACATCTATTGAATTGACTTCTTGTCTTGGAATTGCTATACATAGTCAAGCAAAGAGGGCACTTTGTATGTGGAAAAGTCATAGAGACGTGGGAAAAATGATTCCACTGAAGAGAAATGTCAGTTTTCTGAAGAACTTGTTAATATGGTCAATTAATTCTTATTAAGGTGACTTTATGACATTAGATTCGCTTAATTGTTGATTGGTAATAAATTTTCTAATTTTTGGATAAGAATTAAACCAGGCCAAGAAGATAATCCCTTGGAACAAAGTAATACTAAAATTAATAATAAAAAAAAAACAATTAAATAATAGGACATTTAGAGAGAACAAGTGAATGTTTACGGATACAATTAAACAAAACAAGTATATACGGCCAGGACGAAGCTTATGTACCCTCCACCATGGATTGCGTAGAAACTTCTACTGAAGACTGTCATCCACAATCGAATTACTTGGGTTGCGGTAACACTTGCCGATGGCAAGGTATCTTAAAACTTCCTAACACCGTCTTCTAAATTACAAGGTAGTCCATACGTAGTATATATTAAACTAAAAAAGGCCGATTAAATACGTATATAATTAAGTTTAAAGCAGGGATCCGGAGCGGAGCGTGGAGCGGAGCGGAGCAAGCCCTTTTTTGCCGGAGCGGGAGCGGCATTTCTAAAATCCGGAGCGGAGCGGGGCGGTTTCCAAATGAAAAACCGCTCCGCTCCGAATAAAATATTACTTTCTTTCAAAAACGGCAAATGTCAAAATATATCTCTAGTATGTGTTATAAAAGTAACAACAGTACTTTCGATCAATTTCATCCCGTATTACTACAAAGATGTTTGTAATGAACGTCAAATAAATGCAATTAAACGATCTTATTTATATTTAATTTTTTAGTTTTCTACATTGAAAAAAATATTGTCGTGAAGTCAAAGATTTCATGTCCTTAGAATAAGAATGCAAATTTTGCTTAACATGGAAGACGCATTTCTCTAAAATAAAGTTTTTTCCTTGTCCAAAAGTCAATAAATTTTTGAATGAAGTTGTAATGTTCTTACAATTAATTGATTTTACTTAAAAATGTGTATCATAACATGAAAGATAAAATTTTTGAGGTAAGGTCAACGTGACTTTAATAATTAAGAAAAATTCTTTTTTTTTTTCAGTGTAAGGACATTCATATTTGCTTTACTATTGTACTATATCCTAGCATTCTCTTATTTCTGATATTAGTTCTCGAAAATTTAATTAAAATTATGGATAGTTTCAATTTTGGTTGAAAAATGTGCGCATATACATTTATTTTAAGTTTTTTCTCACATTGAAAAATAATGACTTGCTTTGTATTATTGTATGTTATCTACTTTTTTTTGAGAACGAACATTTCTTAAAAACGCTGTTCGAAAATGTATTTTTACAATAAAGGGAAAAAAGCGAAATTAGGTAACACTAGATCTGAGTAAGAATATTCGTAGGTATACCACGGACTGATTTCGATGGAGGTTGTTGCAAACATAAACATACACACACACATTACAAATATAACAAAACCTCTTCTCTACGTCTGTTGCAAAACAAAAAAAAAAAACTTTCGGAGTGTAGTTACTTCTACTCTGTGTATAGACTTTCAATTCCAATCAGCGTTGCCGTTTTGGTCCGATCGGACCAAAATTGGTCCAAAAGATTTATAATTTTTAAATTTGGTCCGATGGTCGGACCAAACGGAATTTGGTCCATTTTGGTCCATTTTCATAAATTTGGTTTCTATCACATATTAAATAGTAGATAGTGCACCGCAAATAATATTGTCGGGAGGCCAAATATTTCACATGCTCAAAATACGTATACGAATTTTGGTTAGAATAGAAGACATATTTCCCTGAATTAAAGTTTTTTCCTTGTCTAAAAGTCTCTAAACTTTTCAATGAAGTCTGTTTGTCCTTATAGCTAAGTGATTCGACATAAAAATGTGTATCCTAACATGAATGAAAATTTCGTTTTAATGAAGTCAAAATGGATTTAATATTCTGAAAAAAATCTTCAATATTAATAAAATGTTTCAACACGTTGTTTTAAAGTCATTATACCCTAAACCACATAGTGGTCAGGGTATAATAAGTTTGATCTGCCAAAAAATGTGCCTACCAGAAATATTGATTTTAGACCCCATAAAATATATACCGATCGACAGGATTCCGGTCGCAATTATTAACCGATTTTGATGAAGTTTGGTACAGGGAGTTTTTTTGGGCACAAGGACGAACGCTATTGAATTTGGAAGAAATCGGATCAAATTTAGATATAGCTCCCATATATATGTATTGCCCGATTTCGACAAATGGGGTCACGTTGCACTTTTTTACTAACCGATCGTCGTCAAATTTAGCACAAAATAATCTTCTGTATCATCCTTTAAGTCTGAAAATTTCATCGAAATCGGTTCAGATTTAGCTATAGCTCCCATATATGTACCGCCCGATTTTTCTAAATAAAATAAAACTCAATTGAACCAATAATACAATGTTTGTACTATAATTTTCTCGAAGAGGAGCGGAGCGATTTTTTTTCTCGGAGCGGAGCGGTTTTTTTTTCTCCGGAGCGGGAGCGGAGCGGAGCGGAGCGAAAAAAATGGACCGCTCCGGATCCCTGGTTTAAAGTTTCTATAGAAATAAAATTTTGACAAAATAAAATTTTAACAACATTTTCTATAGAAGTAAAATTTGGAAAAAAATTTCTATAGAAATAAAATTTGGAAAAAAATTTTCTATAGAAATAAAATTTTGACAAAATTTTCTATAGAAATAAAATTTTGACAAAATTTTCTATAGAAATAACATTTTGACAATGTTTTCCATAAAAATAAAATGTTGGTAGATTATTTTTGGCTCGAGTGGCAACCATGAATATGAACCGATATGGACCAATTTTTGTGTGATTGGGGATCGGCTATATATAACTATAGACCGATATGGACCAATTTTGGCATGGATATTAGCGGTCTTATACTAACACCACGTTGCAAATTTCAACCGGATCGGATGAATTTTGCTCCTCCAAGAGGCTCCGGAGATCAAATCTGGGGAACGGTTTATATGGGGGCTATATATAATTATGGACCGATATGGAGCAATTCTTGCGTGTTTGTTAGAGACCACATTATAACACCATGTTCCAAATTTCAACCGGATCGGATGAATTTTGCACCTCCAAGAGGCTCCGGAGGACAAATCTGGGAATCGATTTATATGGGGTCTATATATAATTATGGACCGATATGGACCAATTTTTGCATGGTCATTAGAGAATATATACCAACACCATGTACCAAATTTCGTTTCTTAGAGGCTCCGCAAGCCAAATCGGGGGATCGGTTTATATGGGGGCTATATATAATTATGGACCGATGTGGACCAATTTTTGCATGGTCATTAGAGAACATATACCAATACCATGTACCAAATTTCAGCCGGATCGGATGAAATTGCTGCTCTTAGAGGCTCCGCAAGCCAAATCGGGGGATCGGTTTATATGGGGGCTATATACAATTATGGACCAATGTGGACCAATTTTTGCATGGTTGTTAGAGACCATATACTAACACCATGTACCAAATTTCAGCCGGATCGGATGAAATTTGCTTCTCTTAGAGCGATCGCAAGGCAAATTTGGGGGTCCGTTTATATGGGGGCTATACGTAAAAGTGGACCGATATGGCCCATTTGCAACACCATCCGACCTACATCAATAACAACTACTTGTGCCAAGTTTCAAGTCGATAGCTTGTTTCGTTCGGAAGTTAGCGTGATTTCAACAGACGGACGGACGGACATGCTCAGATCGACTCAGAATTTCACCACGACCCAGAATATATATACTTTATGGGGACTTAGAGCAATATGTCGATGTGTTACAAACGGAATGACAAAGTTAATATACCCCCATCCTATGGTGGAGGGTATAGAAAAAAAAAACAACAAGTTCAGTAGGGCCGAATCTGAAATACCCACCACCATGATTCAAATATTATAGATTCCTTTCAAATTTCAGGGAGTTTGATGACAGATATTCTCCCAAGCAGAGCAGTTCAACCAGTACACTTCCCGAAGATAAATGTAAAGATTTTACCTATGAAGACTATATCAGATTCTGGATTTATAAGAACCATTTTTGTTTGAGTTTTAGAGGAATCATAACTATCTCTTGTAGGTGTGTATGAAAATGGTGAAATAACGCCTTGATTTGAAATCTAAAATCTGTAGATTTTTACCCAAATTATTTAAATGATTACGAGAAGTAAAATCTGGTCATTTAAACATTCAGTTTCAAGCAATTTTCAAGAAGTGAAATCGGCTTATATGGATGCTTTACCAAATGGACCGATAAGAAGTAAATCCTATATCCTATACTAAAATATGGACCGATACACACCGTTTTCGGCACACTTCTTTATGGTCCTAAAATACTTCTAGATTTAAAATATCAAGCAAATTGAATAAAAATTACGGTTTCTAGAATCCCAAAACAATATTCAATTTCAGGCAAATTGAACAACAACTACGGTTTCTACAAGCCCAAAAAGTAAAATCGGGAGATCGGTCTATATGGGGGCTATACAAAAACATGGACCGATACTCATCATTTTTGGCACACTGTTTGTGGTCCTAAAATACCTCTAGATTTCCAATTCCAGGCAAATTGGATAAAAACTACGGATTCTAGAAGCCCTAGAAGTATAATCGGGAGATCGGTCTATATGGGGGCTATACCAAAACATGGACCGATACTCATCATTTTCAGTATACCTTTTTATGGTCCTAAAATACCTCTAGATTTCCAATTTGAGGCAAATTGGATAAAAACTACGGTGAAATCGGGAAATCGGTCTATATGGGGGTTATACCAAAACATGGACCAGTACTCAAAATTTGTGGCACACCTCTTTGTGGTCGTAAAATACCTTTAGATTTCCAATGTCAGACAAATTGGATAAAAACTACGGATCCTATAAGTCCAAGAAGTAAAATCAGGATATCGGTTTATATGGGGACTATACCAAAACATGGACCCATACTCACAATTTTTGGCACACCTCTTTATGGTCCTAAAATACTTCCAATTTCAGGCAAAGTGGATAAAAACTACAGATTCTAGAAGCCCAAGAAGTAAAATCGGAACTTGACCTGCCTGCAGACAAAAGACGAGTTTGTGCAAAATTTCAGCACGATTGCTTCATTATTGAGGACTATAGCGTGATTACAACCAGCGTTGCCAATTTAGCTTTTTTCCCGCTAGATTTGGCTTTTTTTGAAGACGTTTAGCGGGAAAAAAATGCATTTAGCTTTTAGTTTTTTTTCTGGCTTTTTTTTCATGACCCTTTTAGCTATTTCTGGCTTTTTTTATTTTCGACATGTTCCTATTGAAATATGGATAAGACTTCGTTTTTATCTGAATTGTGAAATGTGAATTGCTTTGTACACTGAACAAATATTTTCGTGAGGCCAAAGATTTCATGTCCTTAAAATATGAACGCGAATTTTGGTTATAATAGCATTGGTGAATTTCTCTTATATAAACTGTGTTCCTTGTCCAAAAGCCGATAAAGTCGTTTTGTGCTTATAAAGGGTGATTTGTTAAGAGCTTGATAACTTTTTTTTTAAAAAAAACGCATAAAATTTGCAAAATCTCATCGGTTCTTTATTTGAAACGTTAGATTGGTCCATGACATTTACTTTTTGAAGATAATTTCATTTAAATGTTGACCGCGGCTGCGTCTTAGGTGGTCCATTCGGAAAGTCCAATTTTGGGCAACTTTTTCGAGCATTTCGGCCGGAATAGCCCGAATTTCTTCGGAAATGTTGTCTTCCAAAGCTGGAATAGTTGCTGGCTTATTTCTGTAGACTTTAGACTTGACGTAGCCCCACAAAAAACAGTCTAAAGGCGTCAAATCGCATGATCTTGGTGGCCAACTTACCGGTCCATTTCTTGAGATGAATTGTTCTCCGAAGTTTTCCCTCAAAATGGCCATAGAATCGCGAGCTGTGTGGCATGTAGCGCCATCTTGTTGAAACCACATGTTAACCAAGTTCAGTTCTTCCATTTTTGGCAACAAAAAGTTTGTTAGCATCGAACGATAGCGATCGCCATTCACCGTAACGTTGCGTCCAACAGCATCTTTGAAAAAATACGGTCCAATGATTCCACCAGCGTACAAACCACACCAAACAGTGCATTTTTCGGGATGCATGGGCAGTTCTTGAACGGCTTCTGGTTGCTCTTCACTCCAAATGCGGCAATTTTGCTTATTTACGTAGCCATTCAACCAGAAATGAGCCTCATCGCTGAACAAAATTTGTCGATAAAAAAGCGGATTTTCTGCCAACTTTTCTAGGGCCCATTCACTGAAAATTCGACGTTGTGGCTCGTTAGTAAGTCTATTCATGATGAAATGTCAAAGCATACTGAGCATCTTTCTCTTTGACACCATGTCTGAAATCCCACGTGATCTGTCAAATACTAATGCATGAAAATCCTAACCTCAAAAGAATCACCCTTTAGTTAAGTGCTTCAACTTACAAATGGGTATCTTTTCATGAAAGATGAAATAGTCTTTATACACGCTCACAAAAAATCGCTTCTGTAACATATACTCCCAAACATATTTTGCTTCAAGCATATACATTTTTGGGTATTGCCCAAACATTTATATGTTTGATCTCTTCCAATATATAATATGTTTGAAAGCATATTGGTCTAAACAATATATGTTTGGGTAGTCTAAGTTCCAAACATTTTGTATTTTTGCATCCAAATTCAATAATGTTGTCTTCCAAAACAACAATATGTTATTATATGAACATATAATATGTTTGGAAGCATTTTGCACCCAACATTATTATATGCTTAAAAAAAATCTCAACATTTTATTTATTTATTTATATATTTACAATCATAATGAATTATGAAAATAAACAGGTAATATAGGTGCTGACAACATAGGTTTTCGACCTGAATGCTCAAAATTTTGTTGTTGTATATTCCCCCACATCTTTCTCACTTCCACGAGATTTTTTAGTTCTTAGCACCTTTTTCTGTAATACAAACATTGTAGAAGAAATTATTCAATTGTATGATTTTTTTATTTTAATTTTACCTTTTGCCGGACGGGGATTCGAACAGCGGACCACACAGTTTGTAAGGATCAAAGAAGTAGCTGATCAATTGCCCAAGGAAAAATAAAATGTTAATTTTGTAATAACAAGCAACAACCACCAACTTAATTCAATATCGCTCCCTGTTAAATAGCGTTCCAAGCTACTAAACACATATATGTTTATAGGCTATTTCTAAATTAATATATGTTTGCATCCAAGCATATTATATTTACAAACATTTTATGTCCCAAACATAATATGTTCTAACATATTAACATATATGTCCCAAACATGTTATGCTAGTTTATGAACATTATATGCTTGCACTCAAAAATATTGTGTTTAAAAATGTGTGTTCCAAACATATAATGTTTATAGCCAAACATATGAAAAACAGTCTTTTTCATCCGTGTATATGTGGAGTTTTTGTATCTTGACCACAAACCAAAATAGCGTTCAAAAATAGAAGAGGTTTTGTAACATTTTATTTTAAAAACGTAACATAGAATAATTTCTACTTAAAGTCGAGTCTGAATATGGAAATTTAAGTTGTCGTTAGCACGTTTTTAAAGCATGATAGCTCATGAAGAAAAAGCTGAAAAAACGAATAAATTCAAATTTGACTCGGAATCAATACCAAAATCATTAGTGTACAAAATCTTTGGAACCGAACATAGAAATTATATAATAATAAATAAAATAATAATAAAGTTTTGAATGTGGTATTATTTTTTTTAACATAAAAAAATGCAATAAAAAAATCGTAGTGATAAGATCAAAACAAATCTGCTATTTATTAATGGATTGGACAACAATAGGTTTGTATGGGAAATTTTCGAATAAAAGTTATTCAGTATAAACTTGCAAGACAGTTAGAATGGGTTTTATTCTCTTGGGTAATATTAGGAGAAGTGTACACGTTCACGGCTTTATCATTAATTCAGTTAAAACGAAATATATTGATATTTTCTAATGCAGTTCTATGTGATATTGTGCAATATATCGCATATTGGACTTGTTGATGATTAACTAGCTGATAATCGCAAGTTTACTGGGAAAAATGTTTTTACTAGGAAATATAAACGAAGGACTTCCAGTAAAAATTTGTGATAGTAATCAAAATGTATCGAGTACGCAAACATAGCTAATATAACTTAGATTTTCTTACAGTCTCATAGAAATGGAAATAAAATGAATACAATTAAAATAATATGCATTTTAAGTGAAATAAAACCATTAAGTTTGTTAAATTTCAATTAAAAATGTGACTTTTGATACAAAAAAAATTTAGCTTTTTTTTTCTAGTTATTTTTTAAAATTATTTAGCTTTTTTTGGCTAGTTTTTTGGACAAATCTAGCGGTTTTTGGTGAAACAATTCTGGCAACGCTGATTACAACAGACAGACATGACTATATCGTCTGAGAATTTCTCCCTGATCAAGAATATATATACTTTATATAGTCGGAAATCGATATTCCGATGTGTTACAAACGGAATGACAAACTTATTATACTCCCGTCACCATTCTATGGTGGTGGGTCTATAGTAAAAAAAAATTGGTAAAATTCTCTAGAATTTAAAGTAAAATTTGGAAAAATTTTTCTATAGAAATAACATTTTGACAATGTTTTCTATCAAAATAAAATTTGGTAGATTATTTTTGGCTGGAGTGGCAACCATGATAATGAACCGATATGGACCAATTTTTGTGTGATTTGGGATCGGCTATACATAACTTTCGACCGATACGGACCAATTTTGGCATGGTTATTAGCGGCCTTATACGAACACCACGGTGCAAATTTCAACCGGATCGGATGAATTTTGCTCCTCCAAGAGGCTCCGGAGATCAAATCTGGGAACGGTTTATATGGGGGCTATATATAATTATGGACCGATGTGGACCAATTTTGGCATGGTCATTAGAGAACATATACCAACATCATGTACCAAATTTCAGTCGGATCGGATGAAATTTGCTTCTCTTAGAGGCTCCGCAAGCCAAATCGGGGGATCGGTTTATATGGGGGCTATATATAATTATGGACCGATATGGACCAATTTTTGCTTGGTTGTTAGAGACCATATACTAATACCATGTTGAAAATTTCAGCCGGATCGGATGAAATTTTCTTCTCTTAGAGCAATCGCAAGCCAAATTTGGGGGTCCGTTTATATGGGGGCTATACGTAAAAGTGGACCGATATGGCCCATTTGCAATACCATCCGACCTACATCAATAACAACTACTTGTGCCAAGTTTCAAGTCGATAGCTTGTTTCGTTCGGAAGTTAGCGTGATTTCAACAGACGGACGGACGGACATGCTCAGATCGACTCAGAATTTCACCACGACCCAGAATATATATACTTTATGGGGTCTTAGAGCAATACTTCGATGTGTTACAAACGGAATGACAAAGTTAATATACCCCCCATCCTATGGTGGAGGGTATAAAAAGGCCGATTAAATACGTATATAATTAAGTTTAAAGTTTATATAGAAATAAAATTTTGACAAAATAAAATTTTGACAACATTTTCTATGGAAGTAAAATTTGGAAAAAAATTTGTATAGAAATAAAATTTGGAACAAATTCTCTATAGAAATAAAATTTTGACAAATTTTCTATAGAAATAAAATTTTGACAAAATTTTCTATAGAAATAAAATGTTTACAAAATTTTCTATAGAAATAACATTTTGACAATAAAAATAAAATTTTGGTAGATTATTTTCGGCTCGAGTGGCAACCATGAATATGAACCGATATCCCACACACATTCTAACACCATGTTCCAAATTTCAACGGGATCGGATGAATTGTGCTCCTCCAAGAGGCTCCGGAGGACAAATCTGGGAATCGATTTATATGGGGGCTATATATAATTATGGACCGATATGGACCAATTTTTGCATGGTCATTAGAGAATATATACCAACACCATGTACCAAATTTCAGCCGGATCGGATGAAATTTTCGTGTCTTAGAGGCTCCGCAAGCCAAATCGGGGGATCGGTTTATATGGGGGCTATATATAATTATGGACCGATGTGGACCAATTTTTACATGGTCATTCTGTATTCAACCGTCGAACGGAACGGACGTGTTTTTCAATAGCGGATAAACTCATCGTAATAGGTACCTACTAAGAATTTCAAGTGTGGTGGGATATTAAGCCACCATGCAGGGAAATTCCAAGTCATCCACTGGGTTGCTAACTTCAGGGCCCAGTGGACGGGTATTGACTGGTGTTATAAATCTGGGCAATGACCAAGAGTTAGGCCCATTTAGTCGACCTGTAGACGGTGGCGACACTATGACAAGTCGAACTTTTTCTAAAGTAACGACATCAAAAGGAGGTAATCCCTCACGAAAGAGATTCAAGGAACGCAGAAATGCTTTGTTTATCCTAAAGAAGTTAGGATCAGTCGACCCAAGCACGCTGTCGGCTAAACAAAGCGACTCCTTAAAATGGGCTCAAGGAATTCTTGAGACTGGAAAAAGGGAACGATCGCCGGATGAGCTGCCATCCTCCAAAAGGGATCAAAGATCGTTTGCCTCAGTTGCTAAATACAGCCTTGTGATGGCTATCATTAATAAAGGAGCATTGGACGGTATGGTTCCAAAGCAAAAATGGGGGGAAATTGAGAATGCTCTGTCTGTCTACTCACAGGTGCTGGAAAAGTTTCCCGGCCCAGATCCTCGACACCAAGAGGCTGGTTGGTATCAAGGACGATTTAAGCTAATCGCATTTGAGGACCAGAGGTCTATAAAATGTTTTAAAGCTGCTCTGATACTAATTTGTGAAGTTTGGGAAGGAGCTGCTCTAGAGTTAGTCGAGAAGAAAGACATACCGGCTAGACCTAGAGCACATGCGTGGATACCTGCAAACCCTTCTGACCCTGAATCTATTTTAAATAGACTGAAACGATACAATCCAGATCTTCCAACAGCTGATTGGAAGGTTGGCCGTTTGGATGAAGTGGATGGACCAAGACGGCATGCAGTGTTTATATTGAACACTCAGTCTTTGCCACATCTAGCAAAGTCCCAGGGCCGTGTATGTTATGGCTTTCATTACATCCAAATGAAGGTATATAAAAACGATCAGCTAAAGGGTTCAGAAATGGACAATCCTCTGCCTGAATCAGAAGTAAGCGGATCCTCTTGCGAAGTCGAGGGAGATACCAAAGTTGAAGACATGGATAGACACCGTATGCGAGAGGAGGTTTCTATTGTCTCAGAACTCACCAAAGTTAAACCTATGGTTATTGCGAGAGTCACCGAGATCTCTGAAGACAACATTCTTGATGACTCGATTGAAGCGGCTGATGTGACGGTTGTTGAAAATCTCGATGGTCCTACGGATCCTCCAGATAAATCTTCATCATTGTAAGGCTGCATGTGCTGCCTTAAAAGTTCTCCTGATGAAAGGGGACATAGATATAGTTCTTATTCAAGAACCATATGTTTATAGAAACAAAATATGTGAATTAAGTACTCCGGGGTTCAAACTATTGCAGTATCGTGGTAATGATGTAAATCGAGCCTGTATAATTGCTAAAAACGAGCTCCACTTGTTTCTGCTTCCTTCAATGTGCAATACAGACACTGTCGTTGCCAGTTTAGAAATAGCCAAATGCAAATATTGGGTATCTTCGGTCTACATGGGACATGACAGGGAGATGCCTCCATATGCCGTTAAGACCTTAGTGGAGGAGTCACTGAAAACAAAGACGAAACTCATTATGGGATGCGATGCGAATGCACATCATAGTATATGGGGAAGTAGTGATACTAATGCAAGGGGAGAGTCGCTAATAGAGTTTATTTTGCGTACTAATCTGGTAGTTTGCAACAAGGGAGATGCCCCAACCTTTGTCACTAAAAACAGGCAAGAGGTTTTGGACATCACCTTGGCCTCGCAAGAACTGAATGAAATGATATCTGAGTGGCAGGTTTTAAGTGAACACAGCTTCTCAGATCATCGCTACATCAGTTTAAAATTTGATGTTCATATCACCAAGACCATATTTCCGCCAAATGTTAGGAAAGCTGACTGGAATAGGTATAGATCGCAAGGCAAATTTGGGGGTCCGTTTATATGGGGGCTATACGTAAAAGTGGACCGATATGGCACATTTGCAACACCATCCGACCTACATCAATAACAACTACTTGTGCCAAGTTTCAAGTCGATAGCTTGTTTCGTTCGGAAGTTAGCGTGATTTCAACAGACGGACGGACGGACGGACATGCTCAGATCGACTCAGAATTTCACCACGACCCAGAATATAAAGGGTGATTTGTTAAGAGCTTGATAACTTTTTTAAAAAAAAAAACGCATAAAATTTGCAAAATCTCATCGGTTCTTTATTTGAAACGTTAGATTGGTCCATGACATTTACTTTTTGAAGATAATTTCATTTAAATGTTGACCGCGGCTGCGTCTTAGGTGGTCCATTCGGAAAGTCCAATTTTGGGCAACTTTTTCGAGCATTTCGGCCGGAATAGCCCGAATTTCTTCGGAAATGTTGTCTTCCAAAGCTGGAATAGTTGCTGGCTTATTTCTGTAGACTTTAGACTTGACGTAGCCCCACAAAAAATAGTCTAAAGGCGTCAAATCGCATGATCTTGGTGGCCAACTTACCGGTCCATTTCTTGAGATGAATTGTTCTCCGAAGTTTTCCCTCAAAATGGCCATAGAATCGCGAGCTGTGTGGCTGTAGCGCCATCTTGTTGAAACCATATGTCAACCAAGTTCAGTTCTTCCATTTTTGGCAACAAAAAGTTTGTTAGCATCGAACGATAGCGATCGCCATTCACCGTAACGTTGCGTCCAACAGCATCTTTGAAAAAATACGGTCCAATGATTCCACCAGCGTACAAACCACACCAAACAGTGCATTTTTCGGGATGCATGGGCAGTTCTTGAACGGCTTCTGGTTGCTCTTCACTCCAAATGCGGCAATTTTGCTTATTTACGTAGCCATTCAACCAGAAATGAGCCTCATCGCTGAACAAAATTTGTCGATAAAAAAGCGGATTTTCTGCCAACTTTTCTAGGGCCCATTCACTGAAAATTCGACGTTGTGGCTCGTTAGTAAGTCTATTCATGATGAAATGTCAAAGCATACTGAGCATCTTTCTCTTTGACACCATGTCTGAAATCCCACGTGATCTGTCAAATACTAATGCATGAAAATCCTAACCTCAAAAGAATCACCCTTTATATACTTTATGAGGTCTTAGAGCAATATTTCGATGTGTTTTATTACGAAGAAAAGGGATGAAGTGGATGCTCACCTTGATGGATACGAAGTAAAACAGAACAAAATTCAAGCGATATTCTATCCATCAAACCTATGATTCTAATTTTCGTTTAATTGACAATTGACAATAAAATGCACTCGATAACAATTCAGCTTGCGACAGCTGGCTTGCGATTGCTCTAAGAGAGGAAAATTTCATCCGATCCGGCTGAAGTTTTGAACATGGTGTTAGTATATGGTCTCTAACAACCATGCAAAAATTGATCCACATCGGTCCATAATTATATATAGCCCCCATATAAACCGATCCCCAGATTTGACCTCCGGAGCTTCTTAGAGGAGCAAAAGTCATCCGATCCGGTTGAAATTTGGTACGTGATGTTAGTATATGGTCTCTAACAACCATGCAAAAATTGATCCACATCGGTCCATAATTATATATAGCCCCCATATAAACCGATCCCCAGATTTGACCTCCGGAGCTTCTTAGAGGAGCAAAAGTCATCCGATCCGGTTGAAATTTGGTACGTGATGTTAGTATATTGTCTCTAACAACCATGCCAAAATTGGTCCATATCGGTCCATAATTATATATAGCCCCCATATAAGCCGATCCCCAGATTTGACCTCCGGGGCCTCTTAGAGGAGCAAAATTCATCCGATCCGGTTGAAATTTGGTACGTGGTGTTAGTATATGGTCTCTAACAACCACGCAAGAATTGGTCCATATCGGTCCATAATTATATATAGCCCCCATATAAATCGATCCCCAAATGTGTCCTCCGGAGCCTCTTGGAGGAGCAAAATTCATCCGATCCGGTTGAAATTTGGAACATGGTGTTAGAATGTGGTCTCTAAGAAACACGCAAGAATTGCTCCATATCGGTCCATAATGATATATAGCCCCCATATAAACCGTTCCCCAGATTTGATCTCCGGAGCCTCTTGGAGGAGTAAAATTCATCCGATCCGGTTAAAATTTGCAACGTGGTGTTAGAATGTGTTTTCTAAGAAACACGCAAGAATTGGTCCATATCGGTCTATAATTATATATAGCCCCCATATAAACCGTTCCCCAGATTTGATCTCCGGAGCCTCTTGGAGGAGCAAAATTCATCCGATCCGGTTGAAATTTGCAACGTGGTGTTCGTATAAGGCCGCTAATAACCATGCCAAAATTGGTCCGTATCGGTCTATAGTTATACATAGCCGATCCCCAATCACACAAAAATTGGTCCATATCGGTTCATAATCATGTTTGCCACTCGAGCCAAAAATAATCTACCAAAATTTTATTTTTATAGAAAACATTGTCAAAATGTTATTTCTATAGAAAATTTTGTCAAAATTTTATTTCTATAGAAAATTTTGTCAAAATTTTATTTCTATAGAAAATTTTTTCCAAATTTTATTTCTATAGAAAATGTTGTCAAAATGTTATTTTGTCAAAATTTTATTTCTATAGAAACTTTAAACTTAATTATATACGTTTTTAATCGGCCTTTTTAGTTTAATATATACCACGTATGGACTATGTGGTATATTATACGGTGTTAGGAAGTTTTAAGATACCTTGACATCGGCAAGTGCTACCGCAACCCAAGTAATTCGATTGTGGATGACAGTCTTCAGTAGAAGTTTCTACACAATCCATGCTGGAGGGTACATAAGCTTCGGCCTGGCCGAACTTACGGCCGTATATACTTGTTTCCCTTGGTATTGCACTATTTTTTCCCCTCTTTGTATTTTCGCCCAAATGAAGCTTAGATTATGTTAGGTTAGGGATAATGGCAGCCCGATATTTTAGGCTCAATTAGACTATTCAGTTCATTGTTATACCACAGTAGTGAACTTCTCGTTTATCATTGAATGTTGCCCGATTCTGTGTTAAGCTCAATGGCAAGGAACCTCCTCTTTTTATAGCCGAGTGCGAACGGCGTTCCACATTGCAGTGATACCACTTTGAAACACTCAGAAATGTCACCAGCATTACTGAGTGGGGATAATCAATTTTCAGTTTTTTTTTTTAAATCGTTTTATTTAGTCGTCAATTGAATCAATTAATAAAAATCAAAAGAATCAACTTTAACTGAATCAATTAAAAAATTAATTGAAATTTGCTAATGAAATCAATTATTTTCAATTAAAACGGTGATTGATACTATAATTTTCGTGATTGAAGACATTTAAATTAAAAAATTTATTGGATCAATTAATTTCGTGAAAAAAATTTCGGAAAAAATTTTTGTGTGTACATAAGGTTCGACATGGCCGAACTTACGGCCGTATATATTTGTTCTCAGTTGTATGTGTTTTTTTTTTGAAAAATTTTCCTGTAGCTCTTAAAAACTCACAAGTCTGAGGTAATGCTGTGGAAATGACGTTTAGTTATGCTAATAAGTATTTCGCCTGCCATTGTAATATTGTCGAATATGATCGTCGAGAAGTTGCGTTTCGCTATCCTTTTAATTCTATTGTATTAAATAATATTCGTCATTATTCGAAATTTGCATGTTGTGAAATACGAAAGCTGTTATTTTACGAACTTCGATACAATGGTGTGAAAATCTCAGATTTTTGCATACACAAAGAAATTCAGTTAACCTTCAAAGGATAATTGAAAACTCATCCAAGGTATAATTGATGCTCTAACAAAGAATGGGATTGTAATTGTTATGCAAAAACGATCGATAAGAATCGATAATTTTTTGTTAACAAAAAAAAAAAAACAGAATTTGCGTATCAAATTTCCTTCCATAAGTAAAATGATCCCTTAACACTTTGCCAAATCATGGATATCCTTTCATTTTTGTGGAATTTTTCATGGTCCCACCCATTAAAAGATGCAAGGCATTTACGTATAACAATTAGTTCAAGATAACCATCACCAAGTCCTGCATTTAAAAATACACAGAGAAATAACAATGATGATATTGCATAAATTTGTCCCAAAAGGCAGACATCCTGATCCATGAAATTCTACTTGGGATGGTAGATCCTGTTTAATTGAAATGTGATATGGTCTCTTTTTGAGACAATGAGACATTAGATGTTATAGACAAAGTCTATGATTAATGGCAATTCTATGCCATTGTAGCTAAGTACATTCAATGTCCTATGAATGTGAAACATTTTCACAATCTTTTGTTACCCGCTCGTCCTTGTTGTTGGAAACTATTTCCTGTGTTGTCCTTTGTTCGGAGGACGATGACGAAAATCGACGAAATGTGTTAAGTGTGATGTGAGGTCTTTTTGTTGGAATCCGTAGACCACATATTGTTTATTATTCTAAACCGGATGATTGACATACTATATACAGGGTATAAGAAAGATAATCAAAAGATCCAAGGATCGCATGTAATGTGGATGCATGATGCAGACACAAATGACAATGACCTCTAATGGTAAACTATTTGTTTGTTTATCCGTCTGTCTGTCTGTCTGTCTGTCTATTTGTTCAGGTTCTCTAGATCTACATGAATAAACATTTATGTGTCTAAGTACTGTTAGATGACATATGTTGCACAGTGGGATGGCAAAAATGTAAACAACTATGCTAGTTGGAAGGCGCTGTGGTTCCATGGGTAAAATATCAGTCTTAACAGTGTTTCCAGCATTGGGATTTTTAGACCCTCCACCATAGGATGGGGGGTATATTAACTTTGTTATTCCATTTGCAACACATCGAAATATATGTATATTCTCATCGAAATATATGTATATTCTGGGTCGTGTTGAAATTCTGAGTCGATCTAAGCATGTCCGTCCGTCTGTGGAAGTCAGGAAGTCACGCTAACTTCCGAACGAAACATGCTATCGACTTGAAATTTGGCACAAGTAGTCGTTATTGATATAGGTCGGATGATATTGCAAATGGGCCATATCGGACCACGTTTACGTATAGCTCCCATATAAACCGCCCCCCCCATATGTGGCTTGCGGAGGCTCTTGGAGGAACTAATTTATCCGATCCGGTTGAAATTTGGTACGTGGTGTAAGTATATTGTCTCTAACAACCATGCAAAAATTGCTTCATTTCTGTCATTAAATATATATAGACCCCATATAAACCGATCCCCAGATGTGGCTTGCGGAGGCTCTAGAAGCAGCAAATTTCATCAGATCTGGTTGAAATTTGGCACGTGATGTTACTATATGACCTCTAACACCCATGCAAAAATTGGTCCATACGGGTCCATAATTATATATAGCCCCCATATAAACCGATTCCCAGATTTGACCTCCGGAACCTCTTGGAGGAACAAATTTATCCGATCCTGTTGAAATTTGGTACGTGGTGTAAGTATATGATCTCTAAACCATGCGAAAATTGCTACATTTTGGTCAATAAATATATATAGCTCCCATATAAACCGATCTCCTCTTAGAGGAGCAAATTTCATCCGATTTAGTTGAAATTGTTTATGTTGCGTAAGTATGTGACCGCTGACAACCATGTCAACATTGCTGCATATCGCTTTATATTTATATATAGCCCCCAGATAAACCGACCCCCACAAAAATTGGTCCATATCGGTTCATAATTGTATATAGCCCCCACATAAAGCGAACCCCATATTTCAATTCTGGCTCTTTAACCCTCCGTCATACACATGTTTCGATAGTCACATTCGTAACACATGAGGCCTGGCCAGACCCACTATGTATTTTAATGTATTTATATGGAAAATATGCTATTTTGTTGATATTATTACATTATTACTGTCGTTTTTGCCGTCCTGATTTTTTCACACATCGATAGGTAATAAAATTTTAGGAGGGTACATGAAGTTTCAAGTCTCTAGCTATATTATAAATGTATTTTGATTACAATTAGAATCGAAAAAGGTCTGGCCAGACTCTTGTGTCTGTCCGAGGGTTAATTACCACGCAACAGTTCATATCATCTCGTAACATAATTATTTATAGACTCCCCTATATATACCGATCAAGAACAGAATTATATAGGTATTTAATCGGCCTTTTTGTGATAATATATACCCCATGTGGACTAACTTACAATTTAGAAGAGTTTTATCTTGCAATCGGCAAGTATTACCACAGCTCAAGTAATTCGATTGTAGATGACAGTCTTTTGTAGGAGTTTCTACGCAATTTTCTATAGAAATAAAATTTTGACAAAATTTTCTATTGAAATAAAATTTTGACAAAATTTTCAATAGAAATAAAATTTTTAAAAAATTTTTAATAGGAATAAAATTCTGAAAAAAATTTCAATAGAAATAAAATTTTTACAAAATTTTAAATAGAAATAAAGTTTTGACAAAATTTCCTATTGAAATAAAATTTTTGAAAAAATTGATATTGAAATAAAATTTTGACAAAACTTTATATAGAAATAAAATTTTGGCAAAAGTTTCTATAGAGATGACACTTTGACAACATTTTCTATAGAAATAAAATTTTGCCAAAATTTCAATAGAATACAATTTTGACAAAATTTTCGATTGAAATAAAATTTTGATAACATTTTCTCTGGAAATAAAATTTTGACAAAATTTTTTATAGAAATAAAATTTAGACAACATTTTCTATAGAAAAATATTGTGCCAAAATTTTCTATAGAAATAAAATTTTGACAAAATTTTCTATTGAAATATAATTTTTACAAAATTTTGTGTAGAAATAAAATTTTGACAAAATATTCTATAGAAATAAAATTTTGACAAAATTCGTTTTGTTTGTTATTGTTGGCTTCTCTTCAAAATTTTTTATGGAAATAAAATTTTGACAAAATTTTCTATAGAAATACAATTTTGGCAAAATTTTCTATAGAAATACAATTTTGATAAAATTTTCTATAGAAATAAAATTTGATAACATTTTCTATGGAAACAGAATTTTGACAAAAATTTCGATTGAAATAAAATTTTGACAACATTTTCTTTGGAAATAAAATTTTGACAACATTTTCTTTGGAAATAAAATTTTGACAACATTTTCTTTGGAAATAAAATTTTGACAACATTTTCTTTGGAAATAAAATTTTGACAACATTTTCTTTGGAAATAAAATTTTGACAAAATTTTCTATAGAAATAAAATTTTGCCAAAATTTTCTATTGAAATAAAATTTTGCCAAAATTTTCTATAGAAATAAAATTTTGACAAAATTTTCTATGGAAATAAAATTTGGACAAAATTTTCTATAGAAATAAAATTTTGGCAAAATTTTCTATAGAATTAAAATTTTGACAAAATTTTCTATAAAAATAAAATTTTGACAAAATTTTCAATAGAAATAAAATTTTGACAAAATTTTCTATTGAAATAAAGTTTTGACAAAATTTTCTATTGATTTTCTTTTGATATTCTATTATTTTATTTCAATAGAAACAAAATTTTGACACAATTTTATGTAGAAATAAAATTTTGACAACATCTATAGAAATAACTCTTTGACAAAATTGTCTATTGAAATAAAATTTTGTCAAAATTTTAGTTCAATAGAAAATTTTGACAAAATTTTTCTACAGAAATAAAATTTTGACAAAATTGTCTATAGAAATAAAATTTGACAACATTTTCTATGAAAATAAAATTTTGGTAAATTTCCAATAGAAATAAAATTTTGACAACATTTTCGATTGAAATAAAATTTTGCCAAATTTCCAATAGAAATAAAATTTTGACAAAATTTTCGATTGAAATAAAATTTTGTCAAAATTTTCTATAACATAGAAATAAAATTTTCCAAATTTCCAATAGAATAAAATTTTGACAAAATTTTCGATTGAAATAAAATTTTGACAACATTTTCATTGGAAATAAAATGTTGACAAAATTTTCTATAGAAATAAAATTTTGACAAGATCTATATGAAACACTTCGAAAAAATTTTCTATTGAACTAACATGTTGTCAAAATGTTCTATTGAACTAACATTTTGTCAATATTTTCTATAGAAATAAAATTTTTGGAAAAATTTTTTATAGAAATACAATTTTGACAAAATTTTTTATAGAAATACATATTTATAGAAATATTGTACAAAAATATAGAAAGACAGATTAGCTTTTAGTTGTAAATATACTCCCTTGTAAAGAAGTTCACTGTTCTTTAAATTTAAATGTAATTATCTGTGTTTTTCATGTAATGATATATTTTTGTTAATGTGTTAAATGTTTTTTCCTTTTGTTTAAAGTAATTTCCCTGAAGACGAGCATCGGAGATGTCTCGAAATATTGGAAAATTTTAAATATAAAAATACAACTCAAAAAACAACAACATCTGTTTTTATTCACATGACCTCAAGCCGAACTAAGCAAATATAATTACAAATACAATTTTGACAAAATTTTTTGTAGAATTAAATTTCGACAAAATTTTCTATTGATATTCTATTATTTTATTTCAATAGAAATAAAATTTTTAAAAAAAAATTGTGTAGAAATAACATTTTGACAACATCTATAGAAATAACACTTTGACAAAATTGTCTATTGAAATAAAATTTTGACAAAATTGTCTATAGAAATACAATTTGACAACATTTTCTATGAAAATAAAATTTTGCCAAATTTCCAATAGAAATAAAATTTTGACAACATTTTGATTGAAATAAAAGTTTGCCAAATTTTCAATAGAAATAAAATTTTGACAAAATTTTCGATTGAAATAAAGTTTTGTCAAAATTTTCTATAGCATAGAAATAAAATTTTCCAAATTTCCAATAGAATAAAATTTTGACAAAATTTTCGATTGAAATAAATTTTTGACAACATTTTCTTTGTAAATAAAATTTTGACAAATTTTTCTATAGAAATAAAATTTTTACAAAATTTTCTATAGAAATAAAATTTTTACAAAATTTTCTATAGAAATAAAATTTTTACCAAATTTTCTATAGAAATAAATCTTTGACCAAATTTTCGATTGAAATAAAATTTTTACAAAATTTTCTATAGAAATAAATCTTTGACTTCAATCTTTCGATTGAAAAAAAACATTGACAAAATTTTCTATAGAAATAAAATTTTGCCAAATTATCAATAGAATACATTTTTGACAAAATTTTCTCTGGAAATAAAATTTTGACAAAATTTTCTATAAAAATAAAATTTTGGCAACATTTTCTATAGAAAAAATATTGTGCCAAAATTTTCTATAAGAATAAAATTTTGACAAAGTTGTCTATAGAAATAAAATGTGTCAACATTTTCTATGGAAATAAAATTTTGCCAAATTTTCTATAGAAATACAATTTTGACAAAATTTTCTATAGAATTAAAATTTTGACAATATTTTCTATAGAATTAAAATTTTCACAAAATTTTCTATAGCAATTAAATTTCGACAAAATTTTCTATAGAAATAAAATTTTGACAAAATTTTCTATTGAAATAAAATTTTGACAAAATTTTCTACAGAAATAAAATTTTGACAAAATTTTCTATAGAAATAAAATTCTGATAAAATGTTCTATTGAAATAAAATTTTGGCAAATTTTCCTATAGAAATAAAATTTTGCAAAATCAAAAAACTCATTCATCCCACTGTGCGGCGTTTATGTTATCCTCCCCATAGACTTAGAAAATAATCATATAAACTCAGCAAGCATAGAGACGAAATACGAACATTAAAGTGTGACCTGATCCATGTGAGTAGTACTTATAATGGTGCTACACATGATTTGTTCGACCTTCTTAGAATTGAGAATAATAAAAGACACCATGCATTTTTGTAAGCAGGGGATTAAGAAAAGACACATTTCTCCGAGGACACCAAAATCCTAAAGTGCGAATATTTTGCCTTTGAGTGTTGGAGGATCAGGATGTTTTCGGTACTGTGTCTTTAAGTACCTGAGTCTCCGTGTCCTATGGGTAATTACCAAAGAAAACATTTGTCTCGTTTCACGCACCGTGAAGCATGGTTGAAGAAGGACCACAACGATGCTAGGATTGTAAAATGATCCTTTTGTTAGTAAGTGCGAAATTAATGAATGAAAGAACAATAAGGATTTTTATGACTGGGGGAGTTGTGTCACATGGATTGGCCATTGTAACAGAGTGTCCTATAACAATGGTCGGTCGGTCGGCATTTGACAAATCCCTACAAAACCATTTGGAATTTAAAGGTCAATGTGTTTTCGAGGAATATAGATAGCATGGTATATATTTGTACGAGAGATGATTCTTGCCTGACGGTGTGTGGGATTTTAGTGAATTTCTTTTTAATTTGAAACAAATGGCCTGAGTCTCAGTGAAGGACGATTGTTGTTATTGTCTGACTGGTTCTAGGTCAAATACGTTCCGGAACTCATATTTTATATGATTTTGATTGCATCTTAAACCAATGCGGATACGGATGATGAAATTCATAGGAAAATAATGTCATTACGCCAAAAATTTATAAAGAAAATTCGCGGCTGTATGTATTACCTTGGAAAAGCCTTGTTCCAGGTAACACAATTGTTGTAAATACAATAAAAGAAATTTATAGATTCAAATTAAGGCAGGTTAAAAAAATAAAATTTTGATAACTCAAGGCCATGTAACATAGGTGACAAACGAAATTTATTTATTCCCTTCCCCATAACTGGCCTCTATATATATCTACAGAGAAGATTAAAACAAATGTATGATAGCAAAACCATGATACGATTAAATTTATTTCAGTTTTGTTTAGTTTAAATTAAATTAACTACGTTTAGTTGACTTTACTTTAATTTTTCTTAATCTCATTTAATTTAGCATGATTTAATTTCCGTTAAATTTATTTAGATAATTACAATTTAACTTTATTTCATTTTATTTAGGTAATATAATTGGGTTAAATTAAATAAAATTAAAATAAATTTAATTTAACTTTATAGTAATATAGTTTAACTTTATTGATTGATTTGGAATTGAATTGATTTAGTTTAATTTGATTTGAAATTATTAATTTAATTTCCATTTCTATTTAGTTTATTTTATTTAAATTTAGATAATTTAAATAAAATGTAATTTCGTTTTTTAGGTCAGTTCAGTTCATTATACCCTGCGCCACACTGTGGAACAGGGTATTATAAGTTAGTGGATATGTTTGCAACACCCAGAAGGATGGTGTCTTTGGCAAAAATGCTCAGGGCGGGCTCCTGAGTCGATATAGCCATGTCCGTCTGTCAGTGAACACATTTTTGTAATCAAAGTCTATGTAAATATAATATGCTTAGGTGCAAACATATATTAATTTAGAAATAGCCTATAAATAAATATGTGTTTAGAAAGAGAGACCTAGAGAGTATGCTGCAAGTAACCAATTGGCGCCTTACTTGAAACATTCAGAGATCGTTGGGGGCGTTCATGTGGGGGACCTCCCCTTTGTTCGACTTTTTTTTAAAGTACAGTGAAAAAACTAAAATTCTCTAAATTATCTGAGATTTATAGAGAACATCGGTGAGGTTATGGAATTAATATGGGGCACCTGATGATTTCATATGTGGACGGGGAGGGGGACCTCACCCTTGCCATACTTTTTGAAACTTGGAACAAAATTATGCGATTTGTTTGAAATTTTCATTGAATGTTGGGGTTGGCATCTAGACAAAAATCCGCTACCACCCCTCCGGACCACCCCTTTGCCCGACAGTGAAAACAAAACTAAACTCCTCCGACTGAAATTCTACGGAAAAAATGGGTGAGGTTATGAAATTTATATCAGGCTCCTGATTTTTTAATAAAAATAATAGAGCATAGGGAGACATCCGCTTCTCTTAAGTACAAGAAATAATTAAACTTTACCGAGTTACTTGAAATTTACAGAGGACTGGGGAGAGGTTACGATATTAATAGTTGATACCTGATTTTGTGATATTTGGACGGATGAGAGGCCGCCCCTTTAGGCTTATAATTTGCTTGACATTTTCTGGGACGTTTACAAAAGATACGCTACATCACTTTTCGATATTTGGTCGGGGAGGAGGTCCTCCTCTAAAACTGAAAAAAAAACAAAAATTCTTAAGTTTTCTTGAAATTTACAAAGACAGTGGGGGAAGGTTATGAACGAAGAGGCAACCTTCCTTGCCCCACACTTGAAGGAAAGTTTCAAGAATTTTCAGGGAAGGTTAGGGGTGATATTCACTACGGTGTTTGTCGATATTGTATCGGGGAAAGTGACGTCCCTTTAAAACAATAGAGCAAAATTTAAACATCTCCGATCTACTTGAAATTTACAGGGAACGTGGGAGGAAGTGATTAAATTTAAATTAGTATATGATTTTTCGATATCTGGTTGGGGAAGGGGAAAATTGAAATAAACTTTGTCGATTTACTTCGATAGAATTTATAGGGACCATTGAGTAGTTGTGAAATTAATATAGGGTATGTGATAGTCCGATATCAGGTCGGAGTGGAGCGAAGGTGGGGAGAGGGTTCCCTTTTGTCCGTTTTTTTTTCTTAAATTGAAAGTAGAGGGTTGTCCGTAAATGGGAACTCGGTACATAATTTTATGTTTTTTGCACAGGCTTCTGCCAGACTTCGTTTTAGTAAAGAACTTAAATTAACATGAAATTGCCAGCCAACGTAGAGGGTGCATCATTTTCCAACATTTTAGCAAATGTTAATGTGGTAAAATTTTTTACTACTTTTGCTTTTTCCGATTTATTGGATGGGAAACAGTAATTCTTTGTATGTTATTATAATATAGTGCTTAATTTTCAGATATGTTGAGGAGAAGGATACCTATCCTTGGCAAACCACACTTAAAATTCACAAGAAATATAGAAGATTGTCCAACTACTTGAATAGAGAACATTATTTAAAAAATTTGGTGGAAAGGGTACACACTCTCGCCGACATTTTTTAAGACGAACCGTTTTACATATGCATATCCGCCGTATTTGTACCTATAAACGAAAAAGCAAGTAGTTTGATTTGTTTGAAAGAATTCAAAGCTTTTCGATTTTGTTTTAAGCCGAAAGGATATGGTTGACTAAGTTAACGCAAAATGTTCCTACAAATACGCGGGCGCAGCGAAGCGGAACGGGTTACGCTAGTGTATCTATGTATGTCAAATTTGGTTAAAATCGGTTCAAATTTAGATATAACTTCCATATATATGTTTTGTGATTTGGACAAAAATGGCCAAAAATAACCACATTTTCCTTGATAAATGGCCACTGCTAAGTCGAAAACATGTAAAAATGACTCCAATTTTCCTCTACTTCTAATAAATATCTATTGACTGATAAATCATAAATACACTTTTGCGAAATTGTCTCAAAATTGGTTCAGATTTAATTTTTTCCCATGTTTATACCATGCGCCACACTGTGGAACAGGGTTTTATAAGTTAGTACATATGCGCCATACCGTGGAACAGGGTATGTTTGCAACACCCAGAAGGAGATAAGATAGGGTCTCTTTGGCACTACTGCTCAGGGCCGGCTCCTGAGTCGATGTAGCCATGTCCGGACGGACATGGTCCGCAATTTCAGTCCAATTGACTTCAAATTTGGCACAAGTATGTGTTTTGGGTTCGAATAGAACCTTATTGATTTTAGAAGAAATTGGTTCAGTTTTAGATATAGCTTCCATATATATCTTTCGCCCGATATCTACTAATATGGTCCCAGAAGCCAGAATTTCATGCTCGGTTCCAAAGATTTTGCCATTACACTAATTATATTGATTCCGAGCCAAACAAACGGTGAATTGAAGTTACCTGATTTTTTCTAGAGAGATCCCAAAAAATTCGAAAGTATATCCTAAAAAATTCCAACCGAAATATTTTCCCCATTAAAATCCCCAAAAAATCTCCAAAATTCTACAAAACACATAAAAACAACCTCACATTATCGAATTCTTTAATAGATAACGACCTTAACAAGTCTGCCAAGTGGTCAACAGTTGATGTGGGGTTTGCTATAAAAATTGCCGACTTTATGTAAAGAATCTTTAAAACATTTTTTTTTCAGAAATAAAACTTGTAATGACAATTTTATTTAAAAAAAAAAAAATCATTACAATTGTGAAAAAATTTAGAACAAAATTAATGTAGTTTTATATTGTTTTCATTTCTTCCCAATTTATTTTTTTTATACCCTCCACCATAGGATGGGAATATTAGAATATTGCTCTAAGACCCCATAAATTATATTTATTCTGGGTCGTGGTGAGATTCTGAGTCGATCTGAGCATGTCCGTCCGTCTGTTGAAATCACGCTAACTTCCGAACGAAACAAGCTATCGACTTGAAACTTGGCACAAGTAGTTGTTATTGATGTAGGTCGTGATGTGGTATTGCAAATGGGCCATATGGGTCCACTTTTACGTATAGCCCCCATATAAACCGATCCCCCGATTTGGCTTGCGGAGCCTCTAAGAGAAGCAAATTTCATCCGATCCGGCTGAAATTTGGTACATGGTGTTAGTATATGGTCTCTAATAACCATGCAAAAATTGGTCCACATCGGTCCATAATTATATATAGCCCCCATATAAACCGATCCCCCGATTTGGCTTGCGGAGCCTGTCCGATCAGGCTGAAATTTGGTACATAGTGTTAGTATATGGTCTCTAACAACCGTGCCAGAATTGGTCCATATCGGTCCATAATTATATATAGCCCCCATATAAACCGCTCTCCAGATTTGACCTCCGGAGCCTCTTGAAGGAGCAAAATTCATCCGATCCGGTTCAAATTTGGAACGTGGCGTCAGTATATGGTCTCTAATAACCACGCAAAAATTGGTCCACATCGGTCCATAATTATATATAGCCCCCATATAAACCGATCACCAGATTTGACCTCCGGAGCCTCTTGGAAGACCAAAATTCATCTGATTTTGTTGATATTTGGTACGTGGTGTTAATATATGGCCTCAAACACCCATGCAAAAATTGGTCGAAATCGGTCCATAATTATATATAGCCCCCATATAAACCGATCCCCAGATTTGACCTCCGGAGCCCCTTGGAAGAGCAAAATTCATCCGATTCGGTTGAAATTTGGTACGTGATGTTAGTATATGGTATCCAACAACCATGCAGGAATTGGTTCATATCAGTCCATAATTATATATAACCCCCATATAAACCGATCCCCAGATTTGACCTCGGTGCCTTTTGGAGAAGCAAAATTCATCCGATCTGGTTGAAATTTGGTTCGTGGTGGTAGTATATGATATTTAGCAACCATGCCAAAAGTGGTCCATATCAGACATAATCATATATAGCCCCCGATTCCGAGATTTGGTTTTGGAGCCACTTGGAGGAACAAAATTCATCCGAGTCAGTTGAAATTTGGTACATTGTGCTAGTATATGGCAACCATGCCTAACTAGGTCCATATCCGTCTATATTCTGGCTCTCGACGTACCGTGCAAAATGTCCATATCGATTCGTAATTATTTGTAGACTTAACTATACATAACTTTTTTGTCTAATATATACCATGTATGGACTAACTCACAATTTAGAAAACGATGTTAAGAAGTTTTAAGATATCACAACCCAAATAATTCGTGGATGACAGTCTTTCGTAGAAGTTTCTACGAAATCCATGGTGGAGGGTACATATGATTCGGCCTGGCCAAATTTACGGCCGTATATACATGTTTTTCTTTTGGATTTATTTTTTTATACCCTCCACCATAGGATGGAGGGTATACTAACTTTGTCATTCCGTTTGTAACACATCGAAATATTGCTCTAAGACCCCATAAAGTATATATATATATATATATATATATATATATATATATATATATATATATATATATATATATATATATATATATATATATATATATATATATATATATATATATATATATATATATATATATATATATATATATATATATATATATATATATATATATATATATATATATATATATATATATATATTCTAGGTCGTGGTGAAATTCTGAGTCGATGTAAGCATGTCCATCCGTCTGTTGAAATCTCGCACAAGCAGTTATTGATGTAGGTGGGATGGTACTGCAAATGGGCATTATCGGTCCACTTTTACGTATAGCCCCATATAAACGGACCCCCAAATTTGGGTGAAATTTGGTACATGGTGTCTAACAACCACGCTAAAATTGGTCGACATCGGTCCATAATTATATATAGCTCCCATATAAACCGATCCCCAGATTTGGCTTGCGGAGCCTCAAAGAGAAGCAAATTTCATCCGATCCGGCTGAAATTTGGTACATGGTGTTAGTATATGGTCTCTAACAACCGTGCCAGAATTGGTCCAAATCGGTTCATAATTATATATAGCCCGCATATAAACCGATCCCCAGATTTGGCTTGGGGAGCCTCTAAGAGAAGCTTATTTCTTCCGATCCGGTTGAAATTTGAAACATGGTGTTAGTATATGGCCTATAACAACCGTGCCAGAATTGGTCCATATCGGTTTATAATTATATATAGCCCCCATATAAACCGATCCCCGGATTTGGCTTGGGGAGCCTCTAAGAGAAGCTTATTTCATCCGATCCGGTTGAAATTTGGAACATGGTGTTAGTATATGGTCTCTAACTGCAATGCAAAAATTGGTCCAAATCGGTTCATAATTATATATAGCCCGCATATAAACCGATCCCCAGATTTGGCTTGGGGAGCCTCTAAGAGAAGCTTATTTCATCCGATCCGATTGAAATTTGGAACATGGTGTTAGTATATGGTCTCCAACTGCAATGCAAAAATTGGTCCAAATCGGTTCATAATTATATATAGCCCGCATATAAACCGATCCCCAGATTTGGCTTGGGGAGCCTCTAAGAGAAGCTTATTTCATCCGATCCGGTTGAAATTTGGAACATGGTGTTAGTATATGGCCTATAACAACCGTGCCAGAATTGGTCCAAATCGGTTTATAATTATATATAGCCCCCATATAAACCGATCCCCAGATTTGGCTTGCGGAGCCTCAAAGAGAAGCAAATTTCATCCGATCCGGCTGAAATTTGGTACATGGTGTTAGTATATGGTCTCTAACAACCGTGCCACAATTGGTCCATATCAGTTTATAATTATAGGTAGCCACATATTAGGGATGCCAGATTTTGAAGAGGCAAAAAGAGCACATTCAGCTTATAAAAAGAGCACATACGAAAAGAATAGAGCACACTTTTTCAAATAAAAGAAAAACATTTATTTCCAATTTATTGAAATATAATTCATTTAAACACAGCAAAAAGGTTCATACCATAAACATAAAATAACCCACTTTCAACTCAAGCTAATTTTCTTACAATACTTTTTAAGTCATTTTTTGGTGTTTTTGTGAAAAACGTTATTGAAGAAGTTTGTTTACATTTAGAAAAGAGTACAAAGTGAAGAAGCAACATCTTCTACGACTCTGATATATAAAGTAACTATTTAATTAGAAAATAACACTATTTAATTAGAAAATAACGGCTAGGAAAATCTATTAGTGCGACATTTACTGAAAATACAGTTACTTTTACCATTTATTGAATCGCGCTTGTGATGCAAAAAAAGAGCACTTTTGCGTGCTCTTTTGGCCTGTCTTGTTTTAAGAGCACATTTTGTAAAAAAGAGCACATGTGCTCTTTAAAAGAGCACGTCTGGCATCCCTACCACATATAAACCGATCCCCAGATTTGGCTTGCGGAGCCGCTAAGAGAAGCATATTTCATCCGATCCGGTTGAAATTTGGAACATGGTGTTAGTATATGGTCTCTAACTGCAATGCAAAAATTGGTCCAAATCGGTTCATAATTATATATAGCCCGCATATAAACCGATCCCCAGATTTGGCTTGGGGAGCCTCTAAGAGAAGCTTATTTCATCCGATCCGGTTGAAATTTGGAACATGGTGTTAGTATATGGCCTATAACAACCGTGCCAGAATTGGTCCATATCGGTTTATAATTATATATAGCCCCCATATAAACCGTTATCCAGATTTGACCTCCGGAGCCTCTTGGATGAGCAAAATTCATCCGATCTGGTTCAAATTTGGAACGTGGTGTTAGTATATGGCCGCTAACAACCATACCAAAATTGGTCCATATCGGTCTACAGTTATATATAGCCGATCTCCAATCACACAAAAATTGGTCCATATCGGTTCATAATCATGGTTTCCACTCGAGCCAAAAATAATCTACCAAAATTTTATTTCTATAGAAAATTTTGTTAACATTTTATTTCTATAGAAAAATTTGTCAAAATTTTATTTCTATAGAAAATTTTGTCAAAATTTTATTTCTATAGAAAATTTTGTCAAACTGAATTATATACGTATTTAATTCATCTTTTTTGATTTAATATATACCATGTATGGACTTACATACAATTTAGTAGACGGTGTTAGGAGGTTTTAAGATACCATCGGTAAGCGTTACCGCAACTTAAGTAATTCGATTGTCGATGGCAGTGTTTAGAAGAAGTTTCTATGCAATCCATGGTGGAGGGTACATAAGCTTCGGCCTGGCCGAACTTACGGCCGTATATACTTGTTTAATTATAATATATTAAAAACATTTATCTTTGTCACATTTTTGCCAACTTGCATCAAAAATGCCTTACGGCGCTGAGGCCTTAACATTATTGTAAAGTTTTTAATAGAATAATAAATAATATTAATAAAAACAAGTAAGTAAAGTCTAAAGTCGGGAGGCGCCGACTACATAATACCCTTCACCACTTTGTAGATCTAAATTTTCGATACCATATAACATCCGTCAAATGTGTTGGGGGCTATATAAAAGGTTTGTCCCAAATACATACATTTAAATATCACTCGATCTGGACAAAATTTGATAGACTTGTACAAAATCTATAGACTCAAAATTTAAGTCGGCTAATGCACTAGGGTGGAACACAATGTTAGTAAAAAACTAACTTATAATACCATGTTCCACAGTGTGGCGCAGGGTATAAATATGGGAAACATTTAAATCTGAAGCAATTTTAAGGAAACTTCGCAAAAGTTTATTTATGATTTATCGCTCGATATATATGTATTAGAAGTTTAGGAAAATTAGAGTCATTTTTACAACTTTTCGACTAAGCAGTGGTGATTTTACAAGGAAAATTTTGGTATTTTGACCATTTTTGTCGAAATCAGAAAAACTTATATATGGGAGCTATATCTAAATCTGAATCGATTTCAATCAAATTTGGCACACTTGACTACACTACTAATTGTACTCTCAGTGCAAAATTAAATCGCAGTTAAAAATTGGCCTCTGTGGTCATATGAGTGTAAATCGGGCGAAAGCTATACATGGGATCATATGAGTGTAAATCGGGCGAAAGCTATACGTGGGAGCTATATCTAAATCTGAACCGATTTCAACCAAATTTGGCACGTATACCTACAATGCCAGTTCTACTCCCTGTGCAAAATTTCAACTAAATCGGAGCAAAAAATTGGCCTCTGTGGTCATATGAGTGTAAATCGGGCGAAAGCTATATATGGGAGCTATATCTAAATCTGAACCGATTTCAATAAAATTTGGCACACTTGACTACACTACTAATTGTGCTCCCTGTGCAAAATTTTAACCAAATTGGGGTAAAACTCTAGCTTCTGGGACCGAATTAGTCCATATCGGGCGAAAAATATATATATGGGAGCTATATCTAAATCTGAACCGATTTCAATCAAATTTTGAACACTTGACTATACGACTAAGTGTTATGTTTGTACAAAATTTCAAGCAAATCGGTATAAAACTCTGGCTGCTGGGTCCATATTAGTGCATATTGGGCGAAAGATATATATGGGAGCTATATCTAAATCTGAACCGATTTCTTCCAAAATCAATAGGGTTCTATTCTGACCCAAATTAGGAACATGTGCCAAATTTGAAGTCGATTGGACTTAAATTGCGACCTAGACTTTGATCACAAAAATGTGTTCACAGTCAGACGGACGGACGGACGGACATGGTTATATCGACTCAGGGACCCACCCTGAGCATTATTGCCAAAGACACCATGTGTCTATCTCGTCTCCTTCTGGATGTTACAAACATATGCACTAACTTATAATACCCTGTTCCACAGTGTGGCGCAGGGTATAAAAATTCTAAGACGATACAAGCATATCCGTCTGTTCGTCTGGCCGTCTGATGTAATCACGCTACAGTCGTCAATAATGAAGCTATCGTCCTGAAATTTGGCGCAGAATCGTCTTTTGTCTGCATGCAGGCCAAGTTCAAAGATGGGCTATATCGGTCCAGGTTTTGATATAGCCCCCTTATAAACCGGTCCTCCGATTTGGGGTCTAGATTCTAGAACTACAATTAGATGTGCTGAATATTGTGTGTATCCTACCATGTTTTTGGCATAGCCCCCATTAGACCGATCTCCCGATTTAACTCCTAGGGTTTCTAGAACCCAGCAAAAAAATTTGGAAGTTCTTCCAAAGGCACAACTTTAAAAGCACTTCCAGAATATGTACTCCCAATGAGGTTCTTTATTTTAACTACACAGGAAGTTCTTTTTATTCAATTTTTTATAACAAGTTTTTTTTCTTATTTTTAATGGGTAATATTACTTTTTTTTGATTCAAATAGGTTAAAAACAGAGTAAGAATTCATAAAATGGCACAAACTATTAAAATTTTGTCGAAAAAATGCTACATCTAATCTGAAAAAATTGTAAATTTTTTAAAATATTTGAGGTCAAACGTTCCAGACAAGCATTAGAATCCATCAAAAATTGTAAAAAAATATAAAAATACTTTATTTAACAAAATATTACAGAATTTTTTAATTTACATCTAAAACATTGAATTCGGATCACACCTAAAGAAGTGATGCAAATTCAGTGCAACGGCTGCTGAAATGGAGAACTTCCGTCCTATGACAAGCCCATGTTAAATTCATCGCTTCTGCGTCAATTTTGCACCGCTTCCGGATCCAAAAAGAACATTTTCATTACTTTTTTGGCGACCCTTTTTTTGCTGGGAAATTGTAGTATTTATCCGATTTCCCACAAATTGAAAATATACTGGCCTCCATATAGACTTATTTCATAGGGTACAGAAGGTGCATTGATCGTGAAAATTGTTTGAAACTGAATGTAAAATTTCCTAAAATTTCGAAGATTGGTATCCTAGATTTGATGAAAATGGTATTTAAAATAATGATTTTAATCATTATTTAATTATAATTATATTATTTCAAATAAATGCGTACTTAATATTGTGTACATTTGAGTTCTATAAATTCGGTTTCCTGTTCCCTGGCGAACAATTTTCTGTATCACCAATAATGGTAACAATATTTTCTACTCGTTTTGTGTTATAGCTCAACAAAAGTCTCTTCCCCTAAGATTTTTTTGCCATCCTAAAGACATTAAAGAGTTTAAGGATAAAAAACACTGACCATTTTCGAATGAAAACCGGTCATAATTTTCGATTACAAATCTACTTCCTGCCAATGATAGGGGTCTGCGATAAGAGACATATGTCTCCATGACATATGACGCATAACTAACAACACACGAAATATCCTTAGATATGAGTTTAAGGATATCTCTGGGAGATCATAAAGTGCGATAGACATTTAAATTGGACTTTGAACGGATGACGCTTGATACAAGGGATTAATTTATCCAAACCGATTGAAAAAAAGAAATTCCACCATAAAGATTAGTAATTTGAAAGGATTCCGAAAGGAATCAGGCATTATCAGATTACAACTACTACTTAATAGTTTCCATAGGATAAAAATGTTCCTTTCCTTTGTTGGTGGAAAACCCCATAGAACTGTTAATTCACCAGCTAGCATAGCAAATTAATTCCAACAAAAAAGAGGCCGAAACGAAGAGCGAGCGAGAGAGAGAGGCTAATTAAATTTCAAGGACTTATGGAAAGTAATAAAGTACTTTACGATCGAAGGAAAGAGAAATGGAAACGCCGGGAATGTTGTTAGCCATAAACAATATCCCGCTTTGAGTTAATTACTAAGGAACATATTGCGGTAAGCAAGCAAAGACAGACAGGCAGACCGACGGCTTTGATGGATGGATGGATCGATGGATAGACGTAGGGAGAAAATAATAACTGGAAATGCCTAAAGAAAGACTATGGAGTTTGCCAAGACAGGATCTAAAGAAGAGAACCGCCAATTTTCAAAAGTGTGCAAAATTGATTATCCATATACATGGGTGGAACACTAGACGAATTGGCCTGGGGTGGAAACATCTTTTTTCCTTGGCCTAGGTAAGGAAAGGTAGCTGCAATCCTCGACGATGGCTGTGCACGATAAGACATCCATTATTTTAGGTAGCAAAGGCGCATGCTGTTAGGTAATCGACAAAACAGGATAGACAATGGCCATAAAACGTCCGACGTTCGTGAAAATTAAGTCCTATACACAAAAAGGATTTTCTAAAGGTGAATCCCTTTATGACAATAGCAGAGCAGCAATCACAAATGACCTTAAGTTAATGATAATGTAAGGAATTTTTTTACATATGATCCGCATATGAAATATGACATGGATACTGATCCTTGGTATTAAGAATACCTGGTGAAGCGAAACAGGGAGTATAAAAGCCTTAGCAGTCAAGGAAATAGTCATCATTCTTCAAAAACATTTCAAAGAGAACACACAGCACAAATCGATCACGCAGAAAAATGGCACCATCTCAAATGGAACACTCTCTAGAATATACGCACAAGAAATTCAACTGTGGTTATTCACACAAAAAATTGGGTATGCGTTTGATAAGGCGTGATAGTCAGGAGGAAATGCAATACGAACATGATGGTAGTAGTCAAGACTCTATGGATACACTTATATACACTCAGAGAAATTCCGGCTCACCACAACTTTTCCGTCCTTATGCTTTGGATGAGGAAGAATCATGCCCACCACACCAAGAGGATAACTGTTCAGCTTCTTCACTTGCAGAAAATGAAGCTTATATACAATATGCTCAATATTGCTCTCAACAACAATCTCCCGATGCTTATGCTCTAAAATTGCAACGTCAGAGGGCAGCTTTGTATATGAAACACATAATGCAATACTATGAGAATGGTAATGGATGGCCTACAATGCATCCCAATGCTCTCAATAATCATCATCATAATAATATGATGGCTTATCAAAATCATTCATATTGAATATAAACAGAGAGAGAGAGGGAGAGATACTCTTAAAGAAGCCTAATGTCTTTGAGAGACCATGGCCTACGGAGACAGAGAAAGAGAGATAGAGTAAGAGCTAAATACCAAAACCCAACAAACAGTGATAACCCTTGGATCATACCAATTAATTTCTACAGACTCTACATTCATACAAATGTACAAATGTATTGCAACAATCTATTCTTGTAAAGGATGCATTTGCTAGTCCTTTTCTTGGAATATGTACAGTTTTTTTGTTTTTTTTTTTAATCTATAAGAATATTATTATTATTATTATTATTTAGTATTTTAGGACAAGGCATAATTTATTTATAAAATAAAACAAGTCATTCAAAACTTTATTTCAAACAAATATTATCATTTATTATTATTAAAACCAATAAGTGATAGACTGCAGATAATTCTATAAAATTTAGTTGTAGGCATTTTTGGTTAATGTAGTTTTAAAACTATTTGTATAGCCTTATAAAGTACATACAGAATAAGTATAAATAAAAATAAACGAGCCGTTGCAAGGGCAACCAGAAATAACACTTGCGTTTTTATGACATACGAGGGCGGTTCGGAAACTTCTTAGCTTATCAATGAAAGAGAATAGTTAGTTTTTCAAAAATATTGCAAATTGCGGATGCGTCTTTTTTGAACACCTGTTTCAATATGAAGGAGTTGCCAGATCGAAACAAAATTTCACATGTGTTCATAACAGAGATGGAAGTTTCCAAAACACTTAACTTTTTTCTGTTTATACCGCGCTTCTTGTGCCCTCGTATATGTTCATATATTTAGTTCTTTTAGGTTATATACCTGTATAAAACTTAAAATATGTATTAAGTGTCGTAAACCCCCCACGGCGTTCTTTAACATGATTTTAAATTACTTTTTCAATATTCGTACATATTAGCGAATTTATAGTTTTTTTTAATATTAATATTTTGAAAGCTTTCTCATTTGAATTTTTATAACAGAAACATTCATTTGAAAAGCATTCGAATTCAACTCGTTTTCAAATTGTTTTAACCGGGTCGAATATAACGATTTTTCATGATAGCGCGAAATGTCAAACCGTTGTAGGTTTAAATAAAGTCGGGCCTCTACAACATTTAAATTTTTCTCAGATTAAGTAATTTGTCAATACAACAATAGAAAACAAGTAAGTAAAGTCTAAAGTCGGGCGTAGCCGACTATATTATACCCTTCACCACTATGTAGACAAACATTTGTGTTACCATCTCAACTACTTAAAATTTGCTGGGAGCTATATAAAGGTTTGCATTTCCAGATACAAAATACTTTTAATGGAAACAATTTTTGTACTTCTACAAAAACTCTAGAATTAAAATTTAAATCGGCTAACGTCCCAGGGCGAAACACAATGTTAGTAAAAACAAGTAAGGAAAGTCTAAAGTCAGGCGGGGCCGACTATATTATACCCTGCACCACTTTGTAGATCTAAATTTTCGATACCATATCACATCCGTCAAATATCTTGGGGGCTATATATAAAGGTTTGTCCCAAATACATACATTTAAATATCACTCGATCTGAACAGAATTTGATAGACTTCTACAAAATCTATAGACTCAAAATTTAAGTCGGCTAATGCACTAGGGCGGAACACAATTTTAATAAAAAAATATGGGAAACGTTTAAATCTGAAGCAATTTTAAGGAAACTTCGAAAAAGTTTATTTATGATTTATCGCTCGATATACATGTATTAGAAGTTTAGGAAAATTAGAGTCATTTTTACAACTTTTCGACTAAGCAGTGGCGATTTTACAAGGAAAATGTTGGTATTTTGATAATTTTTGTCGAAATCAGAGAAACATATATATGGGAGCTATATCTAAATCTGAACCGATTTCAACCAAATTTGACACGCATAGCAATAATGCTAATTCTACTCCCTGTGCAAAATTTCAACTAAATCGGAGTTAAAAATTGGCCTCTGTGGTCATATGAGTGTAAATCGGGCGAAAGATATATATGGGAGCTATATCTAAATCTGAACCGATTTCAACCAAATTTGACACGCATAGCAATAATGCTAATTCTACTCCCTGTGCAAAATTTCAACTAAATCGGAGTTAAAAATTGGCCTCTGTGGTCATATGAGTGTAAATCGGGCGAAAGCTATATATGGGAGATATATCTAAATCTGAACCGATTTCAACCAAATTTGGCACGCATAGCTACAATGCTAATTCTACTCCCTGTGCAAAATTTCAACTAAATCGGAGCAAAAAATTGGTCTCTATTGTAAAATGAGTGTAAATCGGCCGAAAGCTATATATGGGAGCTATATCTAAATCTGAACCGATTTCAACCAAAGTTGGCACGCATAGCTACAATGCTAATTCTACTCCCTGTGCAAACTTTCAACCAAATTGGGATAAAACTCTGGCTTCTGGGACCGTATTAGTCCATATCGGGCGAAAGATATATATGGGAGCTATATCTAAATCTGAACCGATTTCAATAAAATGTGGCACACTTGACTACAGTACTAATTGTTCTTCTTGTGCAAAATTTTAAGCAAATTATGTTAAAACTCTGGCTTCTGGGGCCATATAAGTCCATATAGGGCGAAATATATATATGGGAGCTATATCTAAATCTGAACCGATTTCTTTCAAAATCAATAGGGATCTATTCTGAGCCAAAACACATACTTGTGCCAAATTTGAAGTCGATTGGACTAAAACTGCGACCTAGACTTTGATTACAAAAATGTGTTCACGGACAGACGGACATCGCTATATCGACTCAAGAGCCCACCCTGAGCATTTGTGCCAAAGACACCATGTGTCTATTTCGTCTCCTTCTGGGTGTTGCAAACATATGCACTAACTTGTAATACCCTGTTCCACAGTGTGGAGCAGGGTATAAATATGGGAAATATGATGCGAGAGAAATTTTAATGATATTGTACAGAAGAGATTTATGATTTTTCAGGCGATACATATGTATTCGAGATATAGGACAATTAGAGTAATATTTACAATTTTTGTTACTCAGCAGTGGCGATTTTACAAGGATATTGTTTAGATCTCGCCAAGATATGTGGTCAAGTGTGGGTTGTGATATATTATTTGGTCTACACGCTCACAAAAAATCGCTTCTGTAACATATACTCCCAAACATATTTTGCTTCAAGCATATACATTTTTGGGTATTGCCCAAACATTTATACGTTTGATCTCTTCCAATATATAATATGTTTGAAAGCATATTGGTCTAAACAATATATGTTTGGGTAGTCGAAGTTCCAAACATTTTGTATTTTTGCATCCAAATTCAATAATGTTGTCTTCCAAAAAACAATATGTTATTATGTGACCATATAATATGTTTGGAAGCATTTTGCACCCAAAAATATTATATGCTTAAAAAAAATTCTCTCAAACAATATTGTGCTCAAAATTTTATTTATTTATATACTTACAATCATAATGAATTATGAAAATAAACAGGTAATATAGGTGCTAACAACATAGGTTTTCGACCTGAATGCTCAAAATTTTGTTTCTGCCCAATTGTATATTCCCCGACATCTTTCTCACTTCCACAAGATTTTTTAGTTCTTAGCACCTTTTTCTGTAATACAAACATTGGAGAAGAAATTATTCAATTTTATGATTTTTTTTATTTTTTTTATTCGAACAGCGGACCACACAGTTTGTAAGGATCAAAGAAGTAGCTGATCAATTGCCAAAGGAAAAATAAAATGTTAATTTTGTAATAACAAGCAACAACCACCAACTTAATTCAATATCGCTCCCTGTTAAATAGCGCTCCAAGCTACTAAACACATATATGTTTATAGGCTATTTCTAAATTAATATATGTTTGCATCCAAGCATATTATATTTACAAACATTTTACGTCCCAAACATAATATGTTCTAACATATTAACATATATGTCCCAAACATGTTATGCTAGTTTATGAACATTATATGCTTGCACTCAAAAATATTGTGTTTAAAAATTTGTGTTCCAAACATATAATGTTTATAGCCAAACATATGAAAAACAGTCTTTTTCATCCGTGTAGTCGGGTGACTTGGAGCCTTATTTAAAACTCATCCGTTCTGTGGAAATTTTGGCATTGCAGTGTGTAGGATATGGCTAAGATATGGGGAAATCATCACAGAATTTTGCGTAAAGTGTGAGAATTTTGGCCATATTTGTATTCTCTGAGGAAACTATCCAGTCAATTGGGGGAAAATCCCATTGAAAATGGGTCTAAAATATGAAACAGTCTACCATATTTCCCCAACTCTGGTGTACGTATATATGGGAGCTATATACAATCTGAACCAATTTTGACTAAATTTGACATGCATAGTTAGAATAATAATTCTGCTATCTATGCGAAATTTCACGTAAATGGGAGTATAACTTTGGCCCACCTATGAGTCATATGAGTGCAAATCGGACGGGAGATATATATGGGAGCCATATCTAAATCTGAACCGATTTCAACCAAATTTGCCACAATTACCTATACTACTAAACGTACTCCTTGTGCGAAATTTGAAGCAAATCACGGCGAAACCCTGAATTTTGAGGTCATATAAGTTCAAATCGGACGAAATATATATATATATATATATATATATATATATATATATATATATATATATATATATATATATATATATATATATATATATATATATATATATATATATATATATATATATATATATATATATATATATATATATATATATATATATATATATATATATATATATATATATATATATATATATATATGGGAGCTATATCTAAATCTGAATCGATTTTGACCATATTTGACACATACAATAGTATCGTTAAAAGTACCGCTTGTGCAAAATTTGAAGTAAGTCTGTGCAAAACTCTGGCTTTTGTGGCCATATAAGTTCAAATCGGACGAAAGATATATATGGGAGCTATATCTAAATTTGAACCGATTTTAACAAAATTTGACACACTTTACGATACTATTAAACGTACCCCTTGTGCAAAATTTGAAGCAAATCACGGCAAAACTCTGGCTTTTGTGGCCATATAAGTTCAAATCGGACGAAAGATATATATGGGAGCTATATCTAAATTTGAACCGATTTCAATCAAATTTACCAAGCATTGGTAGAATGTCAATGCTACCCTCTGTGCAAAATTTCACGAAGATCGGTAGTAAACTTTGGTCTCTGTGGTCATATGAGTCTAAATCGGACGAAAGATATATATGGGAGCTATATCTAGGTTAGGTTAGGTTAAGGTGGCAGCCCGATTAAGATTCAGGCTCACTTAGACTATTCAGTCCATTGTGATACCACATTAACTAAAAGTACCTATTACATATGGGCACTTCTAGTTTTAACCGCTGAACCTTCTTGATTATTTTTCTTTGTTGAACCAACCAGATTGTTCCAAAAACAGTAGCAGACTGCTTAAGTTAACGTTTTCCAGATCCGCCAGTAATCTGAAGCTATATGCTCCTAAAAGTTGCTTGCGCTTTACACAAAATGCAGGACACTCACATAAGAGGTGTTTAATTGACTCTTTTTCCTCCGCATCATGACAGCTCATACAATAGTCATTATACTTCGCGCCAATAGTTTTTGCAAAATCGCCTATCAGGCAGCGACCCGTTATAGCAGATATCAGGAGTGATATCTGACGTCTCGAGAACATTAGCATATCTAGTGTGCGGTTTAAGTTGAAATGGGGCCATATTTGCTTGGTGTCGTTACAACCCTTGCAATTCTCCCATCGAACATTTGCCATCATAACAGCCTTCTCACGCAGCATGAGCTTACAGGTAGCTAGGGGCATACCAACAAATTCTAGTTCCCCTGGAATATGTAAGGTAGTCCCTAGCCTTGCCAACTCATCCGCTTCGCAGTTCCCCGGTATGTTCCTATGGCCAGGCACCCATATTAGGTGAATATTGTACTGCTCAGCCATCTCATTGAGAGATTTGCGGCAGTCGATGGCCGTTTTCGAGTTGAGGAACACAGAGTCCAAGGATTTTATTGCAGGTTGACTGTCTGAGTATATATTAATGCCCACATTTTTTGGAACATTACTTCTCAGCCAATTCGCCACCTCTCTTATTGCTAATATTTCAGCCTGAAAAACACTACAGTGATTAGGTAATCTTTTCGCCATTCGAAGTTCCAGATCATTAGAATATACTCCGAACCCCACTTGTCCATCTAATTTGGAGCCATCAGTGTAGAAATCTATATATTCTTTATTCCCCGGGGTCTGTGTGCACCACGCCTCACTGTTGGGGATTAGAGTCTCAAACTTTTTGTCGAAAAGTGGACTCGCCAAAGTGTAATCCACTACGTTAGGCACATCTGGCATTATTTTGAGGACAGAACTGTGACCGTAACCTTTTTCCGACCACAGCGATAGTTCGCGCAACCGCACAGCCGTTGTTGCAGCTGACTGTTTGGCCAAAATGTCTAAAGGCAATAGATGCAGCACGACATTAAGGGAATTTGTTCCTGTCTTGCTGAATGCGCCTGAAATACACAAACACGCCATACGCTGAACTTTATCTAAACAAGTCGGTTTCTGAAGTGCCGGCCACCAGACTACAACACCATATAGCATTATAGGTCTAACCACTGCCGTGTATAGCCAATGCACAATTTTTGGTTTCAGTCCCCACTTTTTTCCTATTGCCTTTTTGCACGAGTACAAAGCTACAGTTGCCTTTCTCGCCCTTTCTTCAATATTAAGCTTAAAGTTCAGCTTCCTGTCCAAAATAACGCCAAGGTATTTTGCACATTCACCAAAGGGAATTTCAATACCCCCTAAGGAAATAGGCCTAACCGTGGGAGTTTTGCGATCGTTGCAGTACATGACTAATTCTGTCTTTGCAGGATTTACCCCAAGACCATTGTCTTTCGCCCATTTCTCAGTCATCCGGAGGGCCCTCTGAATAATATCTCTGATTGTGGATGGGAATTTTCCCCTGACTGCCAGAGCCACATCATCTGCGTATGCCACCACTTTTATCCTTTCTTTTTCTAGAGTAACCAGAAGGCTATTTATAGCAACATTCCAAAGAAGAGGTGATAGAACTCCTCCTTGGGGAGTGCCTCTGTTCACATACCTTTGTATGTTTGCTTGTCCTAGTGTGGCTGAAATACGTCTCTTCATTAGCAGTTCGTCTAACAGCCTGAGTATACATGGATCAACATTCAGAGTTGTCAGTCCATTTAATATCGAGCTCGGATGGACATTATTGAACGCCCCTTCGATGTCTAGAAACGCCACGATTGTGTATTCTTTGACAGATAGTGAGCTTTCAATAAAGCTGACTAGTTCATGTAGTGCGGTCTCAGTAGACCTGCCCTTCGAGTATGCATGCTGTCCTTTCGAGAACAACCTTGAATCGATTCTAGTTCTAAGATAAATATCTATCATCCTCTCCAGAGTCTTAAGTAGGAATGAGGATAAGCTGATTGGTCGGAAATCCTTCGCCCTCGAGTGAGAGGCTTTTCCCGCTTTAGGTATGAAAACGACTTTTGTTTCCCTCCACTTTCCTGGGATATATGATAAGTTGATACATCCTTTATATATCACTGACAACCAGGGGATAATTTTGTCAGTTACAGCTTGTAACTCCGCCGGAGTAATTCCATCAGGTCCGGGGGATTTGAATGGTCCAAAGCTATTTAGCGCCCATCTTATTCTAGTTTCCGATACAATTTCCTCGACAGGAAACGACCGCTGAGCAACTGTGGCACCGCCAGTACATGGTTCAACCGTCTGATTCCCAGGAAAATGTGTGTCCAATAGCACCTCCAGCGTCTCCTCACTGGACGTTGTCCAGTTTCCCTCCGATGTTTTAATGAAACCTGGAGCGGAGTTGGTGGATGCTAGAACCTTCCGTAGTCTGGAAGACTCGGACGTATTCTCAATACTGCTGCAGTAGTCATTCCAAGAGTTATGCTGAGCCTTTCTCAGTTCTCGCTTGTATCCTCTCAGATTCCTCTTGTAAGCATCCCAGTCCTCAGGGGCTCTGGTGGACTTTGCCTTGTTAAAGAGCTTCCTGCAGGATTTCCTCATATTACTTAATTCCGTAGACCACCATGGTGGTCGATGTTTCCCCCTTGGCTTTCCTCTAGGGCATGCAGCTTTCAGTGAGATGTTGAAGGCCTTAGTAATCCGCTCCACTGCGTGTTCGATATCTTGCACATTTCTCATATATCTAAATCTGAACCGATTTGGCTGATATTTTGCAAGATTTTCGAGATTGATAAAATATTTGGATGTACGGTATTTCAAGAAAATCGGTTGATAAACACGCTAACTATGACCACATCGGGGATAAATATATATGGCAGCTATATCTAAATCTGAACCGATTTTTTCCAAAACCAATAGCGATTGTCTCTGTCCCAAGAAACGGACCTGTGCCAAATTTGAGGACGATCGGACTTAAATTGCGAGCTGTACTTTGTGCACAAAATTACATATACAGACAGAAGGACGGACAGACAGAAGGACGGACAGACAGAAGGACATCGCTAAATCGACTCTGAATTTAATTCTAAGCCGATCGGTATACTAAAAGATGGGTCTATGACCAATATTTCTTGGCGTTGCATACAAATGCACAAACTTATTATACCCTGTACCACAGTAGTGGTGAAGGGTATAAAAACAACTAAATTTGTCAAATTTAGTGTTTTAAATAGGTTGACGACGTATAGTAAAAATTCCGCAAATGTATGTCAAATCGGTCGCCGTTTTCGACAGACCATCTGTGGTCTTTTATGATTACAATTATTAATAATTATGAATGATAGTAAATACTAGGGATGTGGAGTCGAGTCAATTTTGCTCGACACCGGCTGCGGCTCCAGCATTTCTTATTAGGCTCGACTCCGACTCCGGAGTCGACTCCAGGTGGTGTACCTAAATCTCATTTTAACAGTATTCCAATTGTATTTTCAAGGTTCCAAAAATGTGCAAAAGAACTCTAATATTTAATGTTGATATGACTCGACGACAAACCTCAGCATTTTTATACCCTCCACCATAGGATGGGGGTATATTAACTTTGTCATTCCGTTTGTAACACATCGAAATATTGCTCTAAGACCCCATAAAGTATATATATTCTGGGTCGTGGTGAAATTCTGAGTCGATCTAAGCATGTCCGTCCGTCTGTCTGTCTGTCCGGCTGTCCGTCCGTCTGTGGAAATCACGCTAACTTCCGAACGAAACTAGCTATCGACTTGAAACTTGGCACAAGTAGTTGTTATTGATGTAGGTCGGATGGTATTGAAAATGGGCCATATCGGCCCACGTTTACGTATAGCCCCCATATAAACCGATCCCCAAATTTGGCTTGCGGAGCCTTCCGGAGCAGCAAAATTTATCCGATCCGGTTGAAATTTGGTACGTGGTCTAAGTATACGGTCTCTAACAACCATGCAAAAATTGGTCCATATCGGTCCATAAATATATATAGCTCCCATATAAACCGATCTCCAGATTTGACCTCCGGAGCCTCTTGGAGGAGCAAACTTCATCCTACCCGATTGAAATTTGGTACGTGGTGTTAGTATATGGTCTCTAACAACCATGCAAAAACTGGTCCATATCGGTCCATAATTATATATAGCTCCCATATAAACCGATCCCCAGATTTGACCTCCGGAGCCTCTTGGAGGGGCAAAATTCATCCGATCCGTTTGAAATTGGGTACCTGATGTTAGTATACGGTCTCTAACAAGCATGCAAAAATTGGTCCATATCGGTCCATAATTATATATAGCTCCCATATAAACCGATCCCCAGATTTGAACTCTGGAGCCTCTTGGATGAGCAAAATTCATCCGATCCAATTGAAATTTAGTACGTGGTGTTAGTATATGGTCTCTAACAACCATGCAAAAATTGGTCCATATCGGTCGATAATTATATATAGCTCCCATATAAACCGATCCCCAGATTTGACCTCCGGAGCCTCTTGGAGGAGCAAAAGTCATCCGATGCGGTTGAAATTTGGTACATTTCGTTAGTATATGGCCTCTAACAGCCATGTAAAAATTGTCAAATTTTATTACTATAGAAAGTTTTGTCAAAATTTTATTTCTATAGAAAATTTTGTCAAACTGAATTATATACGTATTTAATCGGCCTTTTTTTGTTTAATATATACCCCTTATGGACTAACTTACAATTTAGAAGACAGTGTTAAAAAGTTTTACGATACCTTGCCATCGGCAAGCCTTTAGTAGAAGTTCCTACGCAATCCATGGTGGAGGGTACATAAGATTCGGCCTGGCCGAACTTACGGCCGTATATACTTGTTGGGATGTAAAGAACTCTACATTTTAATTTCAGGCCAATAAATTAAAATACGACACAAGACTATATAGAGACCACATCAAAACAACAATCTCCAGAATATGTATTTATAAAAACACAAATTTTCAAAAAATAATTAGGCTTCCAGAAGTTTTAGAAATAAAATCCTGGTATTGGTCTATATAGGCATTTTATAAAAAATAAATTTACATAAAAAAGAAAAATAATAATAAAATCAAAATGTCGGACTAATCAGATAGAATCTTTAGATGCCAAAAATTAGGACGGGCGGAATTTTAAATAACAACTACCATACAACATACGACAGGAATAGCTGTGGACAGTTACGAATATTGTTTCTATAGAAATAAAATGGTGAAACATCGATTTATAAATGGTCAATCAGTTATGGACATTACAGGCCATCAAACAAACTTTCTCCCAAAAGACCGGCAGTGGTTTAATTTAAAATTACAGCTTCCAAAGGCATCGGGTGTATATTTCTCAAGTAATTATGTAGGGCTATCTCAAAATCTGGGTCGACGTGAAAATTCCGCATTTGTTTATGAATCTCAAGTAACTCTAAATTCAAAATTTCTGATAAATCTTATGGAAATTTTAGACTGGGAAAAATTTCTTAAAAAAATCGGAAGTTGAGTTTAAATGTGTTGCTATATCACAAAATTGTCCGGTATGACCTATCTTCGAATTCGACATGCCTGCCAAAAATTCAGAATGTTAGGTTCTACTGTTATATTGCCTTAAAATTGTACCTTTATCAAGGGTCAAAAATCGATATTTTAACATGTTAAAAATGGACAATGCAATTGACCAATTCAGCCCATATTCTAGTCAAACCTAATTTTTATACCCTCCACCATAGGATGGGGGGTATATTAACATTATTATTCCGTTTGTAACACATCAAAATATTGCTCTAAGACTCCATAAAGTATATATATTCTGGGTCGTGGTGAAATTCTGACTCGATCTAAGCATGTCCGTCCGTCCGTCCGTCTGTTGAAATCACGCTAACTTCCGAACGAAACAAGCTATCGACTTGAAACTTGGCCCAAGTAGTTGTTATTAATGTAGGTCGGATGGTATTGAAAATGGGCCATATCGGACCACTTTTACGTATAGCCCCCATATAAACCGACGCTCAGATTTAGCTTGCGTAGCCTCTTGGAGGAGCAAAATTCATCCGATCCGGTTGAAATTTGGTACATGGTGTTTGTATATGGTCTCTCACGACCATGCAAAAATTGGTCCAAATCGGTCCATAATTATATATAGCCCCCATCCTACCAAGATTGGTCCATATCGGTCTATAGTTATATAGCCGATCCCCAATCACACAAAAGTTGTCCATATCGGTTCATAATTATGGTTGCCACTCGAGCCAAAAATAATCTACCAAAATTTTATTTCTATAGAAAATTTTGTCAAATTTTTATTTCTATAGAAAATTTTGTCAAAATTTTATTTCTATAGAAAATTGTGTCAAACTGAATTATATACGTATTTAATCGATGTGGGCTTACTTACAATTTAGAAGACAGTGTTTGGAGGTTTTAAGATACCATGCCATCGGCAAGCGTTACCGCAACTCAAGTAATTCGATTGTGGATGGCAGTGTTTAGATGAAGTTTCTACGCAACCCATGGTGGAGGGTACATAAGCTTCGGCGTGGCCGAACTTACGGCCGTAAGTTTTTATACCCTGCGCCACACCGTGGAACAGGGTATTATAAGTTACTGCATATGTTTGTAACACCCAGAAGGAGACGAGATAAACACATGGTGTCTTTGGCAATAATGCTCAGGGTGGTTCCCTGAGTCGATATAACCATGTCCGTCTGTCCGTCTGTCCGTCCGTCCGTCCGTCCGTCCGTCTGTCTGTGAACACATTTTTGTGATCAAAGTCTAGGTCGCAATTTAAGTCCAATCGCCTTCAAATTTGGCATGTTCCTTCTTTCGGTCAGAATAGAACCCTATTGATTTTGGAAGAAATCGGTTCAGATTTAGATATAGCTCCCATATATATCTTTCGCCCGATACGCACCTATATGGACCCAGAAGCCAGAGTTTTATCCCTATTAGCTTTAAATTTTGCACTTTGCGTACAATTAGTAGTATAGCCAAGTGTACAAAATTTGATTGAAATCGGTTCAGATTTAGAATAGCTCCCATATATATCTTTCGCCCGATATGGACTAATATGGTCCTAGAAGGCAGAGTTTTGGCCCAATTTGATTGAAATTTTGCACAAGGTGTACAACTAGTAGTGTAGTTATGTGTGCCAAATTTGATTGAAATCGGTTCAGATTTAGATATAGCTCCCATATATATCTTTCGCCCGATATGGACTAATATGGTCCTAGGAGCCAGAGTTTTGGCCCAATTTGGTTGAAATTTTGCACTAGGAGTACAATTAGTAGTGTAGTCAAGTGTGCCAAATTTTATTGAAATCGGTTCAGATTTAGATATAGCTCCCATATATATCTTTCGCCCGATATGGACTAATATGGTCCTAGATGCCATAGTTTTGGCCAAATTTGGTTGAAATTTTGCACTAGGAGTACAATTAATAGTGTAGTCAAGTGTGCCAAATTTGATTGAAATCGAATTTAGATATAGCTCCCATATATAGCTTTCGCACGATTTACACTCATATGACCACAGAGGCCAATTTTTTACTCCAATTTAGTTGAAATTTTGCACAGGGTGTTAAATTAACTTTGTTGCTATGCGTGTCAAATTTGATTGAAATCAGTTCAGATTTAGATATAGCTCTCATATATATTTTATTCTGATTTCGACAAAAATGGTCAAAATACCATTTGCCTTGTAAAATCGCCACTGCTTAGTCGAAAAGTTGTAAAAATTACTCTAATTTTCCTAAACTTCTAATACATATATATCGAGCGATAAATCATAAATAAAATTTTGCGTAGTTTCCTTAACATTGCTTCAGATTTAAATCTTTCCCATGTTTTTTACAAACATTGTGTTCCACCCTAGTGCATTAGCCGACTTACATTTTGAGTCTATACACGCAAAGAAAAAAAACGTTTGGAAAACGTGTACCGAAAACGTTTTTCTTTTGTTAGAGTTTTTTGAATTGCTTCGAAAATTTTAAACTTTTATCACCAAAAAATTCGTTTGTTACAAAATTTTTATTTTTTCAATAAAAAAAGTTATTTTTGAAACAACAACACAGTCCATTTCGTTTATATCAAACACTATTCTTTTCCGACTTTAGGTCTTTAATAAGACACAGTTTACAGTTCAAAATTTAATATACTACAATGTAATGTTGAACATTTTTTCGGAATCTTCCGAACATATGTAGAATGTATGTAAAAAAAAAAACTTTGGTCGAAGCAGGGATCGAACCCACGACCCTTGGCATGCAACGTAGCAACCACTTCTCCACGGTGCCAAACTAAATGTTTCTGTTAAATAAACTTTGTTTATTCGGTTCGTGGGCGCCGCAAGCTATGCTATATAAATATAACTTATATGGATATTTATCTATTGATGACCATAACAGGTACATAGCTCAGTGGTTAGTGTGTTGGCTTACAAAGTACATGGTCCGCGGTTCGATTCTCCGTCCAGGCGAAAGGTAAAAAAATTATAAAAATTTATAAAATCGTATAATTTCTTCTACATTGTTGGTATTACAGAAAAAGGTGCTAAGAACTAAAAAACTTCGTGGAAGTGAGAAAGATGTGAGGGAAAATGCAATTAGCCAGAAAAAATTTTTTTGAGTTAGTCTTTATGAAATTGTTTTTACATCCTGGAAAAGAATAAACGTTTATCACAAAAAGTATATACTTTTCTTCCAAATGCACTTCCTTTCAACGAAAAGCAAATGAGAAAGGAACTTTGTTTGTCTAAAATTTCGTTTGGGAGGAAAGAATTATTTTTTTGCGAGTAGAATTTGTAGAAGTCTATCAAATTCTGTCCAGATCGAGTGATATTTAAATGTATGTATGTGGGACAAACCTTTAAATATAGCACGCATTGACGGATATGCTATGGTATCGAAAGTTTATATCTACAAAGTGGTGCAGGGTATAATATAGTCGGCTCCGCCCGACTTTAGACTTTCCTTACTTGTTTTTTTTTTTTTTTTAATTTTTTAAATTTCCTTGCCCAAATGAACTTCCGAGGCACAACTTCTAAAGCAATGCAAAGGAAATGAAATGGAGTACTTCCGTCCTATGATAAGCCCATGTAAAATTCATTGGAGATGATCCAAGTTTGCTCTACTTCCGGATCACAAATTGGGGATCGAAACTACATTTTTGAAAGCTCTTTTTTTGCTGGGATGTAGTTGAAATATGATGCTTAATTTTCCGGTATGTTGAGAAGAAGGATACTTCCCCTTGAAAACCCACAGAACATTATTTCAAAAAAAAAAAACACTGGAAAGGTAACACCCTCTACTCAGTTATTTGTGCCAGACTTCTCCTTGCCATTCTCTTTAAAAGAGTTCAAATGTTATCGAATTTGTTTTCAGCTTGAAGGATACGGTTGACTGAGTTAACATAAAATGTCCCTAAAAAATGTGCAGAAGGCGAGGCGGGCCGGGTTACGCTAGTTGTCTTATATAGGTAATTAATCTGCCTCCATACACTCAAAAAAAAAGTGAACTCTCTATTTCACTAAAGCCAATTTAACTTTATTTTAGTTCATGGAATAATTATGTTTAGAGAAAGTTTTCTTTACTCTAATAATTTTTTGTGTACGTTAGTTAAATTAACTAAACCCGAGGAAAAAAATATACTCCAATGAAGCATAAAGATGAACTAAATTTGTGTCTTCCACAAAATAGTTCAGAATTTCTTTAAATTTGTAAATTTTACCAAAAATGCGTCCATCATGAACTTCGTATGTCACTAAAGACATTTTTGCAATTTTTAACTCCAAGTTTTTCCTTCAAACTACAAAATTTTCTTTAACAAGTGAAAAAACTTAGTTATGTATAATAAATTTTCTTGAATTTGTCGAAAAATATTTACTTATTTTTATGACATCGACGTGATGCCAACGTTTGTAATACTGTTTAGTTAAAATTTTCTACAAATATTCAAAATTTTCTAAAATTAACCGAAAGTTTTCTTCCTGGTGGGTTCACTGTTTTTTCAGTGTATGGATTGAGATAATCCAAATAATTCGATTGTAAATGAAAGTCTTTAGTAGATCTTTCTACGCAATCCATAGTGAGGGGGGGGGGGGGGGTAAATAAGATTCGACCTGGCCTAAGTTAAGGCCGTACATATTTGTTATAAATTTCTTGATCAAATCAGCTACCAGGGCATACATTCTACAGCAATGCAAAGGATGCGAATACAAAGTATTTCCGTCCTATGATAAGTCAATGTATAACTCATTGGAGATGAACCAAATTTACACTACCTCTGGATCGCAAGTTGGCGATTGAAATTATATTTTTGGAAGCTCTTTTGCTTTGATCTAATCTGTGAATCCTTTTAGAAAAACTGGATAACTGGATTAATTTCCCAATTGATCGTGTGAAAAAAATATTTTTTTCTGTATTCCAATAAAATAATTATGGCGGAATATATGAAATTATATTTTTGGAAGCTCTTTTGCTTTGATCTGATCTGTGAATCCTTTTATAAAAACTGGATTAATTTCCCAATTGATCGTGTGAAAAAATTATTTTTTTCTGTATTCCAATAAAATAAGGACGAGTTTAAAAAATTGGCATCTGACTCATGTCCGTCCATACCATAACATATGGCGGAATATTCCCAAATCTAGATACGAGAGCAGGTGATAATTTGTTTCACACTTTAGTTATCTTCTCCGACATATGATCACGTTTCTCGAGGATAAACTCAAAAATGGTCACATCCCAATTACTGGAAGAAGGATTATCAATACAAGGATAACAAATACAAAAAAATGGGACTCAATCGATTGCTGATTAATGACAAATAAAAATTCCTGGGATAATTACATACGTATGTCCAAATGTCTGGACGGAAATGGGCTGAATATTCCCACATGTTGCGAAAAATGGACTCCTATGGCCAAATTATATCTTAGTATTTGTCTTGGCTGTATAGACCAGACCGCCTACAAAATCCAGGAAGCGACAAAATTATGGCACTTGAGATGAAATTGTTTTGTTTTCGTTTTTTTTTTTTTGAAATGCCAGGAATTTCTTTGTAAATTATCCAAAAGTAACTACAAATCCTAATTAATGGTTTTCGAGAGAACAATGGTTGAAAAATCCTCTCATAGGCATGAGATGAGCAATGCCATGGCGGCTCACTACAATAATATCCGGTTCTTAAGATTATCTTTTCCAAATAACAAAAACAACAACAACAAAAAGAAAAACAAAAAACCAAGACCAAAGTAAACTGGTAATTAATGGGTGGTACCATGGAAACAGCTTTACACGATCTGGAACCCGCAATTTTCATGGCCAAACAAAGCCAGTCACCAGTATTGAGAACAAAACAAAGGAGATTTACGGCAATTACAAAAGGGCACATAGACCACAGAATAGATCTACACCTACGTGTGGTGAACAAAGGCAAACAAGGGATTATCAGAAATCCTAAGAACAAGAAGAAGACCGATACGAAACGTGATCGTTTTGCTGACAAGCATTATACCTGGGTCTGCGTCACACATCACACACACCAAAGTGTTAGAATATTTTGCTACGCTAATTGTTTTATGGCTACTGGAAAATGGTAAATACCATGGAAATGACATCAAGACAATATGTTTTATCCCAGGACAGGTAGACGGAGATGGAAGATAGAACCAGCGTGCCAGCAAGGAAATTGAGGGAAGTTTCCGTAAACACAAATGACCGGCTTTTGTTTTCATTGAAGACAATTTCACCAGGTACCTGACGATGATGATGATAATCTTAAGTACCTTTGTAAGCAGGAAAACTAAGGAGACTTAACAAATATGCCTTGTGATCTAATATTAGTTCATGTTCTTTGGAAAATACACATATCCCTAAAAATACAAGGGTATATAAACAAGGACATATGCTGGCAGAGATATCATTCATTTGTGAAACCTCAAAGAGAGAACAACTATTTCTTCTAAACAAAAAAAAAAAAACACACACAACAAGAAAATGGCCATGTATCAACAAAATTTTGTTACAACTCAGCAACAGCACATCATCACCCCTCATGTGAAAGCAATCCAATCTCAAACCAAAAGGAAACGTGAGGAAGATATGCCAGCCAATATGGATAATAAGAAAATGGATTTAGCTGATCAACCAAATGCAAAACAGCAACGTCAACCAAAATCTTTATTCCGTCCTTGGGGAAATGTGGAAGATACTAAGAGTCCAGCAAAAGTTCCCACCGCTTCATCCGCGACATCTCCAAAACCTAAGACACCAACAGCAGTACCCAGTGTTAGCTATCAATCGAATCCTTCATTGGCTAGTATTCCTGTTTTGGCTTCACCTTATCAAATGGCCCTTCAGCAGCAGCAGCAACACCAACAGCAGCAGCATCAACGTCAAGCCGCCTTGGCTTTGCAACAGGCTGCCATCTATCAGCGCCAAGTAATGATGGCCCATATATGGGCTCGTCAACAGGCCCATCAACAACATCATCAAATCCAGCTACACCATCAGCTAAGACAACAACAACAAATGTTTGCTTTTGGATCACAAGGGCCAAACTAGAAATTAAATACTAACCGCCCCCCACCCCGCCATCTGTTCTTGGATTAAGTGATAGTTTTGTAGAGTAGATGTTTTTCGAAAACATTTAAGTAGCTGTGATATACTCATATAAATTAGTTTAATTTAATAACGATATTTATTTTTTCGGATAAATAATAAAAAATTAATAATATGTAAGAAAATTAAAAAAAATTTTTTGAGTTTGAATTTCTATGAAAATTGGGATTGCAGATTTTTTTCAAAATTTACTTAAGAAATAAAATTTTGATAAAATTTTCTATAGACATTAAATTTGGAAAAAAATTTCTACAGAAATAAAATTTTGACAAAATTTATTATAGAAATAAAATTTTGACCAAATTTACTATGGAAATAAAATGTTGGCAAGATTTTCTAGAGAAATAAAATGTTGACAAAATTTATTAAAGAAATAAAATTTTGACAAAATTTTCTACAGAAATAAAATTTTGACAAAATTTACTATAGAAAACAAATTTTGATAAAAATTTCTATAGAAATAAAATTTTGACAAAATGTTGTACAGAAATAAAAGTTGACAAGATTTTCTATAGAAATACAATTTTGACAGAGATAAAATTTGGACAAAATTTTCTATAGAAAACAAATTTTGATAAAAATTTCTATAGAAATAACATTTTGAGAAAATTTTCTAAAGAAATAAAATTTGGACAAAATTTTCTGTAGAAATAAAATTTTGAAAAAAAAATTTATAGACATAAAATTTTGACAAAATTTTCTATAGAAATAAAATTTTGACAAAATTTTCTATAGAAATAAACTTTTGAAGAAATTTTCCATAGATATAATATTTCGAATAAATTTTTTATAAATATAAAATTTCGAATAAATTTTCTATAGGAATAAAATTTTGACAAAATATTCCAATAGAAATAAAATTTCGACTAAATTTTCTATAGAAATAAAATTTTCTTTCATTCGTTTTGTTTTGTTATTGTTGGTTTTTGTTCTTTAATCATTGTTGTTGTTTCGAAATAAAATTTTGACAAAATTTTCTATAGACATTGGCGAAATTTCCTCTAGAAATTTTGAATCCAGAGAAGACGAGGCGTATTAACGGCGAACTGATTCGGGAGACTAATTCTGTAAAATATCTAGGTGTTATTTTACAAAGTAATCTGAGAATTTATTTTCTATAGAAATAAAATTTTGTGAAAATTTTCTACAGAAATAAAATTTTGATAAAATTTTCTATAGAAATAAAATATTGGCAAAATTTTCTTTAGAAATAAAATATTGGCAAAATTTTCTATAGAAACAAAATTTCATATAGAATAAAAATTTTGACAAAATTTTCTATAGACATAAAGTTTTGACAAATTTTATAAAAAAGAAACAAGTAAGGAAAGTCTAAAGTCGGGCGGTGCCGACTATATTATACCCTGCACCACTTTGTAGATCTAAATTTTCGATCACATCCGTCAAATATATTGGGGGCTATATATAAAGGTTTGTCCCACATACATACATTTAAATATCACTCGATCTGGAAGAATTTGATAGACTTCTACAAAATCTATAGACTCAAAATTTAAGTCGGCTAATGCACTAGGGTGGAACACAATGTTAGTAAAAAACCAGTAAGGAAAGTCTAAAGTCGGGCGGGGCCGACTATATTATACCCTGCACCACTTTGTAGATCTAAATTTTCGATACCATATCCCATCCGTCAAATGTGTTGGGGGCTATATATAAAGGTTTGTCCCAAATACATAAATTTAAATATCACTCGATCTGGAAGAATTTGATAGAATTCTACAAAATCTATAGACTCAAAATTTAAGTCGGCTAATGCACTAAGGTGGAACACAATGTTAGTAAAAAAATATGGGAAACGTTTAAATCTGAAGCAATTTTAAGGAAACTTCAAAAAAGTTTATTTATGATTTATCGCTCGATACATATGTATTAGAAGTTTAGGAAAATTAGAGTCATTTTTACAACCTTTCGACTAAGCAGTGGCGATTTTACAAGGAAAATGTTGGTATTTTGACCATTTTTGTCGAAATCAGAAAAACATATATATGGGAGCTATATCTAAATCTGAACCGATTTAAACCAAATTTGGCACGCATAGCAACAATGCTTATTCTCCTCCCTGTGCAAAATTTCAACTAAATCGGAGTTAAAAATTGGCCTCTGTGGACATATGAGTGTAAATCGGGCGAAAGCTATATATGGGAGATATATATAAATCTGAACCGATTTCAACCAAATTTGGCACGCATAGCAACAATGCTAATTCTACTCCCTGTACAAAATTTCAACTAAATCAGAGTTAAAAATTGGCCTCTGTGGACATATGAGTGTAAATCGGGCGAAAGCTATATATGGGAGATATATATAAATCTGAACCGATTTCAACCAAATTTGGCACGCATAGCTACAATGCTAATTCTACTCCCTGTGCAAAATTTCAACTAAATCGGAGTTAAAAATTGGCCTCTGTGGTCATATGAGTGTAAATCGGGCGAAAGGTATATATGGGAGATATATCTAAATCTGAACCGATTTCAACCAAATTTGGCACGCATGGCTACAATGCTAATTATACTCCCTGTGCAAAATTTCAACCAAATCGAAGTTAAAAATTGGCCTCTTTGGGCAAATAAGTGTAAATCGGACGAAAGCTATATATGAGAGCTATATCTAAATCTGAACCGATTTGGCTGGTATTTTGCAAGTTTTTCGAGACCCATAAAATATTCGGATGTACGGAATTTGAGGAAGATCGGTTGATATACACGCCAATTATGACCAAATCGGCGAAAAATATATATGGCAGCTATATCTAAATCTGAACCGATTTTTTCCAAAATCAATAGGGATCGTCTTTGAGCCGAAACAGGACCCTATACCAAATTTTAGGACAATCGGACTAAAACTGCGAGCTGTACTTTGCACACAAAAATACATCAACAGACAGACAGACAGACAGACAGACAGACGGACAGACAGACGGACAGACAGACGGACAGACAGACGGACAGACAGACAGACGGACATCGCTAAATCGACTCAGAATTTAATTCTAAGCCGATCCGTATACTAAAAGGTTGGTCTATGATTACTATTTCTTGGCGTTACATACAAATGCACAAACTTATTATACCCTGTACCACAGTAGTGGTGAAGGGTATAAAAAGAGAAAATCGTTAAATTAGTGTGGGTAATAAATACAAATTTGTAAAAATCGGGAAATATTCTTATGTAAGAGCTACAAGTACGTATAAGTACGATCGGCTAGTACATCAAAATTTGAAATTTGAGTAACATTGGTTAATAAATAAGAGTACTATGGTAAAATTTGGGAAAATCGAGCGATGCATATATATGGAAGCTATATCTAAATCTGAACCAATTTGCATAATATTTTGCGGGCTTGATTAATACCACAAAAGGTTATCTTGTGCAAGATTTGAGTAAGATCAGTTAAAAAATGAGGCTTGTATGGTCAAACATAAGGTTATTAGGGGCGAATTTTTCAAAATCGGGTGATACATATATGGGAGCTATATCTACATCTGACCCGATTTCGATGAAATTTTGCACATATAGTTAGTACTATAGAGGACTGGATCTAGCCAACATTTAGTAAGATCGGTTAATAAATAAGGGTTCTATGGCCAAATTTGGGAAATTCGGGCTATACATATAAAGGGTGATTTGTTAAGAGCTTGATAACTTTTTTTTAAAAAAAAACGCATAAAATTTGCAAAATCTCATCGGTTCTTTATTTGAAACGTTAGATTGGTCCATGACATTTACTTTTTGAAGATAATTTCATTTAAATGTTGACCGCGGCTGCGTCTTAGGTGGTCCATTCGGAAAGTCCAATTTTGGGCAACTTTTTCGAGCATTTCGGCCGGAATAGCCCGAATTTCTTCGGAAATGTTGTCTTCCAAAGCTGGAATAGTTGCTGGCTTATTTCTGTAGACTTTAGACTTGACGTAGCCCCACAAAAAATAGTCTAAAGGCGTCAAATCGCATGATCTTGGTGGCCAACTTACCGGTCCATTTCTTGAGATGAATTGTTCTCCGAAGTTTTCCCTCAAAATGGCCATAGAATCGCGAGCTGTGTGGCATGTAGCGCCATCTTGTTGAAACCACATGTCAACCAAGTTCAGTTCTTCCATTTTTGGCAACAAAAAGTTTGTTAGCATCGAACGATAGCGATCGCCATTCACCGTAACGTTGCGTCCAACAGCATCTTTGAAAAAATACGGTCCAATGATTCCACCAGCGTACAAACCACACCAAACAGTGCATTTTTCGGGATGCATGGGCAGTTCTTGAACGGCTTCTGGTTGCTCTTCACTCCAAATGCGGCAATTTTGCTTATTTACGTAGCCATTCAACCAGAAATGAGCCTCATCGCTGAACAAAATTTGTCGATAAAAAAGCGGATTTTCTGCCAACTTTTCTAGGGCCCATTCACTGAAAATTCGACGTTGTGGCAGATCGTTCGGCTATTCATGATAAAATGTCAAAGCATACTGAGCATCTTTCTCTTTGACACCATGTCTGAAATCCCACGTGATCTGTCAAATACTAATGCATGAAAATCCTAACCTCAAAAGAATCACCCTTTATATGGGAGCTATATCTAAATCTGAACCTATTTCGATGATTTTTTGCACATATATTTAGTGCTGTAGAAGACTATATTTAGCCAAATTTGGGTAAGATCGGTTGATAAATAAGGGTTTTATGGCCAAATTTAGAAAAATCGGGCGGTTCATATATATGGGAGCTATAGCTAAATCTGAACCGATTTCGATGATTTTTTGCACATATAGTTAGTGCTATAGAAGATTATATTTAGCCAACTTTGAGTAAGATCGGTTGATAAATAAAGGTTTTGTGGCCAAATTTGGGAAAATCGGGCGATACATATATATGAGAGCTATATCTAAATCTGAAACGATTTGGATGAAATTTTGCAGACTTGAAGGGCGATGGAAAAGATTACCTTTTGCCAAATTTGGTGACGATCCGTTTGAAAAAAACGCGCAACGTGACCCCATTTGTCGAAATCGGGCGATACATATATATGGGAGCTATATCTAAATTTGATCCGATTTCTTCCAAATTCTATAGCGTTCGTCCTTGTGCCCAAAAAACTCCCTGTACCAAATTTAATCAAAATCGGTTAATAATTGCGACCGGAATCCTGTGAACAACAAATACATGGACAGACGGACGGACACCAAGCGCTAGATCGATTCAGGAGGTGATTCTGAGTCGATCGGTATACATTTTATGGGGTCTAAAATCAATATTTCTGGTATGCACATTTTTTGGCCGATCAAACTTATTATACCCTGACCACTATGTGGTTTAGGGTATAATTAATTGATACTATTAATTTGGAGCCACCGTGGTGCAATGGCTAGCATGCCCGTCTTGCATTCACAAGGTCGTGGGTTCGATTCCTGCTTCGACCGAACACCAAAACGTTTTTCAGCGGTGGATTATCCCACCTCAGTAATGCTGGTGACATTTCTGAGGGTTTCAAAGCTTCTCTAAGTGGTTGCAATGTGGAACGCCGTTCGGACTCGGCTATAAAAAAGGAGGTCCCTTGTCATTGAGCTTAACATGGAATCGGGCAGCACTCAGTGATAAGAGAGAAGTTCACCAATGTGGAATAGTCTAAGTGAGTCTGATACATCGGGCTGCCACCTAACCTAACCTATTAATTTGTGTGATTGATTTTTGTTTCAATTAAAAAATTGTTGAATCAATTAAATTTTTAATTGAATATTTTTTAAAACTCAATTAAGATTTTAATTGGAAAATTTTTCATGAAATTTTTTTCTGTGTATGTGGAGTTTATAGTTGACCATTTTGATCTCTTCTCCAGTGCCCTTAGAACTCAAAGTTGGTATAGACTTATTCGTCAAAAAACGGTATACATTAATCGATAACCGATATCTAATCACTCCCCTTAAAATACCGATCCTTTTACATTTTCCAAAGAAAATGCCAAGCATTTCTATTTTCCTAAAGATGAATATCGTCTATTTATCAAAAATGGAAAAAAAATCCAATGAATATTCAATGGCTATAAATGTGAGGAAAACACCTTTTCCTTATGACACAACACTTCGAAACAGATTGCCTACATCTTGATGCTACAATGCTGCAATAATCCCCTACCCCCTCGTAAGACTAATCAAGTATTTTAGTCATGCTGAGTGTAAGCCGAAGTTATTTTCACAATGTGTTTCCTAATAGGCTTATGACAAACACAATGTCTGTCCGCGGATTTGTTTGTATTTTCCATTTAGCCGCCAGTCTAGTTTATATGATTTGGTGGACATCTATCGCTTCTATCCCTCTGTATCATTTTAGTCTCTCCATGGTGCAGGTTTGTTTTTGGAAGTCTGGCCTGGTATGGCATTGATTTATGATGTCGTCGATAAACCAATCTGGAGATTAGTAACAATACCCTGTCGTTCTCTTGTAATGGAAACGAGGACACAAATGATTCCTAAGAAAAACCACAAAGAGATTTCACCTTCACAACCAGCCTTAGCCTTTGATTAGCGAACCAATGAAGTAGAGATAATTATTTTTTGGGATTTTCACTTCTTCTTTTTCTTATTTTCTTTGTCCCTTTTGTCTTTGGAGGACAAACATTCAATTTGCACCTTTTTTCCAAAGACTAAAACCAAAAATCAGGAAGATCATCTTTATCGTCATTGAAGGCAGTTCAACCTTTTGGAAAATAGTTTTCCAAACAACAAAGAAAAATCCTAGACCTTGACACTGGTTTTGTGTCATTTGGTGTTGTCTTTTCCTTTCAATCTAAATGCTGATAAAAATCTCTTTTTAAAATGCAATGACATGTCTGCCTTTTTATCTAAGTACGAAGACATCAAATGAACCTCCTCTTTTCGAAGATTTTCTTCTTTTCTTCAATCTGCTGGTCTAGTGTTGAATCCCTAGGTTTATCGCCTTCTGCATTTAATCTATTGTCCTAAGGGTGATTGTGATTGTCCTTTTTTCTCTCTCTCGTTACCATTGTGTGTGTGTGTGGCTAATTACTGAAAAGATGTCATCAGTAATGGAACCTCCCCTCGATATGTTTTAACCATCCACCAGCATGGGACGGGGTGTGTGTTCTTAGTGTTCATGGTATGTTACGAAAGCAATTGTTTTTTAATCGGCCATGAAGGATCTGTTGCCCTTAATACGACTACTGATTTTGTTAGGGGTAAGGATGATAAGAGGGTAGGATAAGCAATTTTTGGGAAATTATGCATATGGTATGGGAATTAGGAGTTATGGTAGAAAATCGAAAAAGGGTGGCGAAATATATTGAAATTCGTTGACCAATGGAGCTAAGCAAAATATTATTTCTATAGAAAATTTTGTCAAAATTTTATTTGTATAGAAAATTTTCGCAATATTTTATTTCTATAGAAAATTTTGTCAAAGTTTTATTTTTATAGAAAATTTTGTCAAAATTTTATTTTTATAGAAAATTTTGTCAATATTTTATTTTTATAGAAAATTTGGTCAAAATTGTATTACAATTGAAAATTTTATATATAGAAAATGTCAAGATGTTCTTTCTATGAAAATTTTTGACAAATATAAATAACATTTTAACAAAATTTTCTATAGAAATAAATTTTTGTCAAAATTTCTATAAAAATATTCGCGAAAGTGTGGCCATATGTTCTTTAGAAATAAATGTTGTAAAAAGTTTATTCCTACAGAAAATGTTGACAACTTTTTATACCCTTCATCACTACTGTGGTACAGGGTATAATAAGTTTGTGCATTTGTATGTAACGCCAAGAAATAGTGGTCATAGACCCATCTTTTAGTATACCGATCGGCTTAGAATTAAATTCTGAGTCGATTTAGCGATGTCCGTCTGTCTGCCTGTCTGTCTGTATATGTAATTTTTGTGCACAAAGTACAGCTCGCAATTTAAGTCCGATCGTCCTCAAATTTGGCATAGGGCCGTTTCTTGGGACAGAGACAAACGCTATTGGTTTTGGAAAAAATCGGTTCAGATTTAGATATAGCTGCCATATATATTTTTTTTTCCGTACCGTACACACAAAGAAAATTTCATTAAAAGGCAGCCAACGAAAAATGTTCATTGATATAACGAAACGTTTTCATTAATACAATGAAAATATTCGTTAATAGTACGAAACGTTACGTTGATTTGCAGAAAATTCGTTGTATTAACGAATTTGTTTCATTGGCTGATTTTTAACGACATATTTCGTTAATATAACGAAACTTTTTCTATTAGCGTACATCTAAATATTTTATGAATCTCGGTAATCTTGCAAAATATCAGCCAAATCGGTTCAGATTTAGATATAGCTCCCATATATATCTTTCGTCCGATTTAGGCTCATATGACCACAGAGGCCAAAGTTTACTACCGATCTTCGTGAAATTTTGCACAGAAAGTAGAATTGACATTCTTCCAATGCTTGGTAAATTTGATTGAAATCGGCTCAAATTTAGATATAGTTCCCATATATATCTTTCATCCGATATGGCCACAAAAGCCAGAGTTTTGCCGTGATTTGCTTCAAATTTTGCGCAAGGGGTACGTTAAGTGTGTCAAATTTTGTTAAAATTGGTTCAGATTTAGATATAGCTCACATATATATCTTTCGCCCGATTTGGACTTATATGGTCTCAAAAGCCAGAGTTTTGCCCTGTCTTACTTCAAATTTTGCACAAGCGGTACTTTTAACGATACTATTGTATGTGCCAAATATGGTCAAAATCGATTCAGATTTAGATATAGCTCCCATATATATCTGTCGTCCGATTTGCACTCATATGACCAGGGGGCCAAAGTTATACTCCCATTTACGTGAAATTTCGCATAGATAGCAGAATTATTATTCTAACTATACATGTCAAATTTGGTCAAAATCGGTTCAGATTATATATATCTCCCATATATACGTACACCAGAGTTGGCGAAATATGGTAGACTGTTACACATTTTGAGACCCATTTTCAATGGAAGTCTCCTACAATTAACTGGGTAGCGTTAGCCGATTTAAATTTTAATTCTAGAGATTTTGTGGAAGTAAAAAAATTGTCTCCTTTATATAGTTTCCAGTAAATGTGAAGTAGTTGAGATGGTAACACAAATGTTGGCCTACATAGGGGTGAAGGGTATAATATAGTCGGCCCCGCCCGACTTTAGACTTTACTTACTTTTTTTTCTATAGAAAATTTTGTCAAAATTTTATTTCTATAGGAAATTTTGTCAAAATTGTATTTCTATTGAAAATTTCGTATATAGAAAATGTCAAGATGTTCTTTTTATGAAAAATTTTGTCAAATAAAAATAACATTTTAACAAAATTTTCTATCAATCAAAAAATTCAATTTTTGAATTCGTCTTTTCTATAGAAATAATATTTTGACAAAATTTCTATAAAAATGTTCACAAAATTTTGGCCATATGATCTTTAGAAATAAATTTTTGTAAAAATTTTATATATAGAAAATGTCAAGACGTTCTTTATATGAAAATTTTTGTTAAATAGGAATAACATTTTAATAAAATTTTCTATAGAAATAAATTTATATAGATATCTTGTCAAACATTTATTTTTATAGAAAATTTTGGTAAAATGTTATTTCTATTTGACAAAATTTTTCATAGAAAGAACATCTTGACATTTTCTATATATGAAATTTTCTATAAAAATAAAATTTTGACAAAATTTTTTATAAAAATAAAATTTTGACAAAATTTTCTATAGAAATAAAATTTTGACAAAATTTTCTATAGAAATAAAATTTTGACAAAATTTTCCATAGAAATAAATTTTTGACAAAATTTCTACAAAAATGTTCACCACATTTTGTCCATATGTTCTTTAGAAATAAATTTTGTAAAAATTTTATTTCTACAGAAAATTTTGTCAAAATTTTATTTCTATAGAACATTTTGTCAGAATTTTATTTCTATAGAAAATTTTGTCAAAATTTTATTTTTATAAACAATTTTGTCAAAATTTTATTTTTATAGAAAATTTCATATATAGAAAATGTCAAGATGTTCTTTCTATGAAAAATTTTGTCAAATAGAAATAACATTTTAACAAAATTTTTTTATAGAAATAAATGTTTGACAAAATTTCTCTAAAAATCTTCACAAAATTTTGGCCATATGTTCTGTAGAAATAAATTTTGTAAAAATTTTATTTCTACAGAAAATTTTCACAATTTGTTTTTCTATAGAAAATTTTATGAAAATTTTATTTTTATGGCAAATTTTGTCAAAATTGTATTTCTCTTGGAAATGTTCTATATAGAAATTGTTAAGATGTTATTTATATGAAAATTTTTGTCGAATAGAAATAACATTTTAACAAAATTTTCTATAGAAATAAATTTTTGACAAAATTTCTATAAAAATGTTCACAAAATTTTGGCCATACATCGAAAAAAAGTGAACTGTTTTATAGGAAGAGGTAGTTCACCTCGCACGAAAATTGAACAAATTTTTACTCTACATTTTGAGATTTCCACAAAGCGTTGTTAAAACCAGGAAAATTTAATGCCCTCTTGCACCAAATCGTTGCCATTTTAACCATACAGTAGTTAATTCTTACTATTTTTGGGAATCGTAGGAAAATCTTCTTTTGTTTTCATTCATATTGAACTTATTGAACTTTATACTCACGTTTAGTTCATAAAATTTTTGAGACATACTTAAAAAAAGTAAAATTTCATTAAGGTGTGGAATATTTCGAAAAAAATATTTTAAAACTTAACTACTAGCAAATAATTTTTTTAAATAAAAATAAGTTAAATTTAGCGTTAGTTTAACTACGAAATTTTTTCTGTGTATGTTCTTGAGAAATAAATTTTGTAAAAATTTTATTTCTACAGAAAATTTTGAAATTTTTTTTCTATAGAAAATTTTTGTCAAAATTTTATTTCTATAGGAAATTTTGTCAAAATTGTATTTGTATTGAAAATTTTATAAATAAAAAATGTCAAGATGTTTCTTCTATGTCAAATAAAAATAACATTTTAATCAAATTTTCTATAGAAATAAATTTTTGACAAAAATGTCTATAAAAATAAAATTTGGAGAAAATTTTCTATAGAAATAAAATTTGACAAAATTTTTTATAGAAACAAAATTTTCTATAGGTTAGGTTAGGTATAGTGGCAGCCCGATATATTATGCTCAGTTAGACTATTCAGTCCATTGTGATAACACAGTAGAGAACGTCTCTCCTATCACTGAGTGCTGCCCGATTCCATGTTAAGCTCAATGACAAGGGACCTCCTTTTTATAGCCGAGTGCGAACGGCGTTCCACATTGCAGTGAAACCACTTAGAGGAGCTTTGAAATACTCAGAAATGTCACCAGCATTACTGAGCTGGGATAATCCACCGCTGAAAAACTTTTTGGTGTTTGGTCGAAGCTGGGTTTGAACGACCCTTATCACAATGGACTGAATAGTCTAAGTGAGCCTGAAATTTAATCGGGCTGCCACTTTAACCTAACACTACCCTGTGTGTGCAAGGCGGGCATGCTAACCATTGCACCACGGTGGCTCGCAATTTTTCTCTAGAAATATAATTTTGGCAAAATTTTCTATAGATATAAAATTTGAGCAAAGTTTTCTAAAGAAATAAAATTTTGACAAAATTTTCTAAAGAAATAAAATTTTGATAAAATTTTTCATAGAAATAAATTTAAAAAAAAAATTCTATAGAAATAAAAGTTTGACAACATTTTCTATAGCAATAAAATTTTGACAATTTTTTCTATAGAAAGAAAGCTTTGACAACATCTTCCACAGAAAGAAAGAAAATTGTTGAAAAAAAAAATCTATAGAATGACAATTTTGCCAAAATTTTTTATAGAAGTACAATTTTGACAAAATTTTCTGTAGAAATAAAATTTGGACAAAATTTTTTATAGAAATAAAATTTGGACAACATTTTTTTATAAATTCAAAATAAAATATTACTTTAGAATAAAACAATATGTTTTTATGCTAACCACAAAAATTTCATCAACAACTTCAAAATAAAATTTTTTAATTTGGAAGATTTTTGGTAAAATTTTCTTCATATTTTTGTAGATTATTTTTGGCACGAGTGGCAAGCGTGGTCATACTACGATCATATAACAAACATTTGAATTGACGTTGCGACGCCTCGTGTTCAATAGCGTCTGTGGTTGAGTGTGCTAAGGCGTTCTATTATGGTGCCAACAGATCCTGATTTAACCTCCGGTGGGAGTTTGTTTGAAGGAAAAAGTGGAAAATTGTTGAAATATCTTTACAAAATTATGAATACAATTTAAATTAAATTTATTCCTTTTACATGAATATTAATTATATTTTATGCGAATTTAGTAAATTTGTATATTTCATATACGTACATTTTTGCTCATGTTTAGTGCCCATTATTAAAGTAAACAAAACATCAGTAAGATAAGGAAAATTGTCTCACATTTGCCAAAACGTAATTAAAATCAATTAATTTTCATGAAATAAACTAAAGATAAATTGGCCAAATTTTTCATTGACATTTGTCTCAGGATAAATTTGGTGAAATTTTATATATTATAAAATTCATTGGAGAGACACTACTTCTAGATTAAAAATTGGAGCTCCAAATTAGTTTTTTGGAAACTCTTATTTTCTAAGGAATTCTTAGAGAAAAGTTTAAACTTTGAAATGCTTAAAAATGATGTCGGTGTTTTCTACCAACGAAAATGTTTTATTTTTTATTTGTTTGTTCTTTAAGTGCCTGAAATCGAACCGCTGAGTTTTCTTCAAATTTATATAACATTTTAGCGTTTGTGAAATGTGGCAATCAAAATTTTTCTCTTAATCCGTACTAGTGTTGCCAGTATTGAGGATATTTTTTCGTGAATGGGAACGAAATTTCTGAGTTGGAGATTTGAGGATTTGGTAGGGAATTTCCATAAATTTTGGGGTTTTTGTGGGAATTTTTTTTTCGAGAAATCGGTTTAATCCTTTTTAACATGATTTTATTTCTATAGAAAATTTTGTCAAAATTCTATTTCTATAGACATTTTGCCAATATTTTTTTCTATAGAAAAGTGTGTCAATATTTTATTTCTATAGAAAATTTTGTCGAAATTTTATTTCTACAGAAAATTTTGTCAAAATTTTATTTCTACAGAAAATTTTGTCAAAATTACATTTCTATAGAAAATTTTGTCAAAATTTAATTTTTATAGTAAAATTTGTCAAAATTACATTTCTATAGAAAATTTTGGAGCCACCGTGTTGCAATGGTTAGCATGCTCGCCTTGAATAGACAGGGTCGTGGGTTCAAAGCCAGTTTTGGTTTTTGCTGGTGACATTTCTGAGTGTTTCAAAGCCTCTCTAAGTGGTTTCACTGCAATGTGGAACGCAGTTCGGATTCGGCTATAAAATTGAGGTCCCTTGTCATTGAGCTTAACATAGAATCGGTCCACCGTGGTGCAATGGTTAGCATGCCCGCATGAACAGGGCCGTGGGTTCAAACCCAGTTTCCGTGGATTATCCCATCTTAGTAATGCTGGTGACATTTCTGAGTGTTTCAAAGCCTCTCTAAGTGGTTTCACTGCAATGTGAAACGCAGTTCGGATTCGGCTATAAAATTGAGGTCCCTTGTCATTGAGCTTAACATAGAATCGGGCCGCACTCAGTGATTAGAGAGAAGTTCACCACTGTAGTATCACAATGGACTGAATAGTCTAAGTGAGCCTGAAATACCGGACTGCCACAATAACCTAATAGAGAACCTAACCTATAGAAAATTTTGTGAAAATTTTATTTCTTTAGAAAATTTTGTGAAAATTTTATTTCTATATAGAACATTTTGTGTTATTGAGGTTTGCTGGATTTGACAAAATTTTAATTTTTAAATTATTACTGATTTCTACAGCAGAGCCTTGTGCCTTATTTAGTTATTTTTTTTTAATTGTCAAAAATGTATTGGGGATTTTTGTGATGAATTTAAGTTTAAATTGGTGATTTTTGGGGATGAAAACATTATAATTTGGGGACAAGAGCCAGAAAAATACTGGCAACACTGATCCATACCGTGGCATTTGTAAGGGATCCTAAAACAAATGCAACTCTAAATTCATTTACAATCGTACAAATATACTCTTGCAATAAAAAGGTGTTCATTTTTTGGTAGAAAAACGAATTTCGAAATCAAAAAAACATTTTTATGGTTTTATCCTCTATTGTTAATTGCCATAGTCCATGGAATTTATGAGGGTTTTACCTTGACAAGGACTTATTTTGTGACCTGGTTTCTGGTTTGTTTCATTGCCTTTTAGGAGCCCACATTGCTCATTTTCTTTGTCCCATAGAGAATTTTATGACATAATTGTTTTTCCGTGCTTTGTTGTTGTTTTTGTTATTGGTATAGTAGAAAAAGCAACAAAAACAAGAATATTGGTGAAAAAGGATCACTATTGTTCTTTACCTTTATTATGGTTTATCTTCGAAAGAAGATTACAGGCGGTATGATTTGTTTTCTCTTTTTTTGTTCCTTTGCACGCTTATATCGAAAGGGATTTTTATGGCTATAAACTACAATTATGTGGACGGACGTCACATGGAGAGGGATTTAGTTTAAGTGGTGATAGTGCTACATGTCCACTCATTTTTAATCTTAATCTTTTCGGACATTTCTATGGACCTAATCAAAGGAAAGGCGCTCCGAGGAGCGGTTTGTTTTGTAGTGCAGCAAATGTGCGAAGACATATGGAAATTTAAACAAAAAAAAGAAACGGACAGAGATTAAACGGTTTGTGTGTTTTTTGGGTGTATTAATTAGAAGAAACCTTTTTTTGTTTTTAATTTTATGTAAAAGATGCAAATATATGTAAATTGAAATGTGCAGGACAGGGTGTTTTTTATTTTCTAATATTTTTTGATGTTCCATGGAATTCAAAATTTCCCGCAAAAATCCAAAGAATTTGGTATTTGATTTTTTTCGGGATTTATGAGTTTAGGTTTTTGAAAACTATCAATTGAAATCGTTAAAAAATGATTTCTATGGGACAAAAGGAAATTTAATGTCTATATTTTCAGTTTTCGTATAACAGTTGTGCCAGATGTTTGATTTGATGGCTAAGAATAGAGCATTGATAATTGTATTTTGTGGAAAAATGTATGTAATTTTTATTGTTTGATATTTTCTTGACACATGAAATGAAAGAAACTGTGGTTGTTATGAAACCCTCTTCAAGGCCTTAGGTGGTCCCACCAAAAGGCCACCGGTCAATAGCTACACGCAAAAAATAATTCTTTCCTCTCAAAATAAATTTTTGAATAGCGACCTCGTTTACCAGTAAAGATTTTTTTTATAAAGTTAACTTTTTTACAGGACGTGAAAACATTTAATAACAGTAATAATATGGCCAGTGATTTTGGAATAAAAAGTATGTTTTTAATTACAAAACTTAAAAAGAAAATAAATGCAAAGCATTGTAACAAAAAAAAAAAAAAAACAAGTATATACGGCCAGGCCGAATCTTATGTATCCTCCACCATGGATTGCATGTACTAAAGACTGTCATCCACAATAGAACTACTTGGGTTGCGGTAACACTTGCCGATGGCAAGGTATCTTAAAACTTCTTAACACCGTCTTCTCAATTGTAAGTTAGTCCATACGGGGTATATATTAAACAAAAAAGGCCGATTAAATACGTAAATAATTCAGTATGACAAAAGTTTCTATAAAAATAAAATTTCGACAAAATTTTCTATAGAAATAAAATTTTGAAAAAATTTTGTATAGTAATAAAATTTTGACAAAATTTTCTATAGTAATAGTTTTGACAAAATTTTTTATAGTAACAAACTTTTGACAAAAATTTTCTATAGTAATAAAATTTTGAAAAAATTTTCTATAGTAATGAAATTTTGGTAAATTATTTTTGGGGATCGGCTATATATATAACTATAGACCGATATGGACCAATTTTGGCATGGTTGTTAGCGGCCATATACTAGCGCAATGTACCAAATTTTACCACGTACCAAATTTCAACCGGGTCGGATGAATTTTGCCCCTTCAATAGCTCCGGAGGTCAAATATGGGGATCGGTTTATATGAGGGCAATATATAATTACGAGCCGATGTGAACAAAAGTTTGCATGGTTGTTAGAGACCATATACTAACACCATGTACCAAATTTCAGCCGGATCGGATGAAATTTGCTTCTCTTAGAGGCTCCGCAAGCAAAATCTGGGGATCGGGGGATATATATGATTATACTCCGATGTGGTCCAAAGTTTGCATGGTTGTTAAAGACCATATACTAACACCACGTACCAAATTTCAACCGGATCATATGAATTTTGCTCTTCCAAGGGGCTCCGGAGGTCAAATCTGGGGATCGGCTTATATGGGGGCTATATATAATTATGGACCGATATGGACCAATTTTGGCATGGTTGTTAGAGACAATATACTAACACCGCGTACCAAATTTCAATCAGATCGGATAACTTTTGCTCATCTATGAGGCTCCGGAATTCAAATTAGGGGATCGGTTTATATGGGGGCTATATGTACCGATATATAGCCCCCATATATATATATATATATTGGTCCGATGTGGACCAATTTTTGCATGATCATTAGAGAACATAAAGGGTGATACGGTCAAAATTTGGTCAAGGGAAAAGGCGTGTAAATCGGTGAAATCGTTTATTTAAAAAATCAAGTTAAATTTCTTTTTCAAGTTCAATTAGTATAAAATTCAGGAAAAATATTCAGTTAGGCTTTCGCTTTTCCAAATCCGAATTGCCGGGCCTCACGCTTGACATCTGCCATCAGATTTTGTACAGCCATCTTGTCCACCTTCATCGCCGCAGAAAGCCAGTTTGCCTTGAACTGCTGCTCGTCCTAAGCAGTTTTTTGGTCTTCTTTAGGTTCTGCTTGACAATAGCCCAGTATTTCTCAATTGGGCGGAGCTCTGGCGTGTTGGGAGGGTTCTTGTCCTTGGGAACCACCTGTACGTTGTTGGCGGCGTACCACTCCATGGCCTTTTTACCGTAATGGCAAGATGCCAAATCCGGCCAAAACAGTACGGAACAACCGTGTTTCTTCAGGAAAGGCAGCAGACGTTTATTCAAACACTCTTTCACGTAAATTTCTTGGTTGACAGTCCCGGAAGCTATGAAAATGCTGCTTTTCAAGCAACAGGTACAGATGGCTTGCCAAAATAGATATTTCTTTGCGAACTTTGAAGGTTTTATGTGCTTGAAAATATCTGCTACCTTTACCCTTCCTTTTGCCGTATAAAACTCCTGTCCCGGAAGCTACTTGTAGTCGGCTTTGACGTAGGTTTCGTCGTCCATTACCACGCTGTCAAACTTCGTCAGCATCGTCGTGTACAGCCTCCGGGATCACGCTTTGGCCGTCGTATTTTGTTTATCATCGCGATTTGGAGTCACTACCTTCTTGTAAGTCGATAGTCCGGCTCGTTTTTTGGCTCGATGCACGGTTGTAGACGATACACCCAGCTTATTTGCGGCATCTCGGAGAGAGAGGTTAGGGTTTCGCTTGAAACTACCGGCAACTCTCTTTGTCGTCTCAGCGGCTTCCGGTTTTCGATTTCCCCCCCATCCAGACTTCCTGGCTGTCGACAAACGTTCCCCAAACACTTTAATTACATTTGTAGCGGTTGATTTGGCAACTTTTAGCGATTTTGCCAGCTTTGCGTGCGAGTAGCTCGGATTTTCGCGATGCGCGAGCAAAATTTTGATACGCTGCTCTTCGTGCTTGGACGGCATTTTGACAACTGAAGAGTGAATTCCAAAATCAAAATAAGAGCAACATTCTACACACACACACCTTCAAAATGAGGGGTGTTCAGGTTTTTTAAATGCAAAATTGAAAGTAATACGTCAAGTTTATATTGACCAAATTTTGACCGTATCACCCTTTATACCAACACCATGTACCAAATTTCTGCCGGATCGGAAGAAATTTGCTTCTCTTAGAGGCTCCGCAAGCCAAATCGGGGGATAGGTTTATATGGGGGATATATATAATTATGGACCGATGTGGACCAATTTTTGCATAGTTGTTAGAGACCATACTTCAAATGATTCGTGTCAAAATTTGACGTCTGTAAGTCAATTAGTTTGTGAGATAGAGCGTCTTTTGTGAAGCAACTTTTGTTATTGTGAAAAAAATGGAATTTCGTGTTTTGATAAAATACTGTTTGCTGAAGGGGAAAAATACGGTGGAAGCAAAAACTTGGCTTGATAATGAGTTTCCGGACTCTGCCCCAGGGAAATCAACAATAATTGATTGGTATGCAAAATTCAAGAGTGGTGAAATAAGCTCGGAGGACGGTGAACGCAGTGGACGCCCGAAAGAGGTGGTTACCGACGAAAACATCAAAAAAATCCACAAAATGATTTTGAATGACCGTAAAATGAAGTTGATCGAGATAGCAGAGGCCTTAAAGATATCAAGGGAACGTGTTGGTCATATCATTCATCAATATTTGGATATGCGGAAGCTCTGTGCAAAATGGGTGCCGCCCGAGCTCACATTTGACCAAAAACAACAACAATGTTGATGATTCTGAGCGGTGTTTACAGCTGTTAACTCGTAATACACCCGAGTTTTTCCATCGATATGTGACAATGGATGAAACATGGCTCCATCACTATACTCCTGAGTCCAATCGACAGTCGGCTGAGTGGTCAGTGAACGGTCTCAGAAGCGTGGAAAGACTCAAAAGTCCGCTGGCAAAGTAATGGCCTCTGTTTTTTGGGATGCGCATGGAATAATTTTTATCGATTATCTTGAGAAGGGGAAAACCATCAATAGTGACTATTATATGGCGTTATTGGAGCGTTTGAAGGTCGAAATCGCGGCAAAACGGCCCCATATGAAGAAGAACAAGTATATACGGCCGTAAGTTCGGCCAGGCCGAAGCTTATGTACCCTCCACCATGGATTGCGTAGAAACTTCTACTGAAGCCGATGGCAAGGTATCTTAAAACTTCCCAACACCGTAATATATACCACATAGTCCATACGTCGTATATATTAAACTAAAAAAGGCCGATTAAATACGTATATAATTAAGTTTAAAGTTTCTATAGAAATAAAATTTTGATAAAATAAAATTTTGACAACATTTTCTATAGAAGTAAAATTTTGACAAAATTTTCTATAGAAATAACATTTTGACAATGTTTTCTATAAAAATAACATTTTGGTAGATTATTTTTGGCTCGAGTGGCAACCATGATTATGAACCGATATGGACCAATTTTTGTGTGATTGGGGATCGGCTATATATAACTACAGACCGATATGGACCAATTTTTGGCATGGTTATTAGCGGCCTTATACTAACACCACGTTGCAAATTTCAACCGGATCGGATGAATTTTGCTCTTCCAAGAGGCTCCGAAGGACAAATCTGGGGATCGATTTATATGGGGGCTATATATAATTATGGACCGATATGGACCAATTTTGGCATGGTTGTTAGAGACAATATACTAATACCACGTACCAAATTTTAACCGGATCGGATGAATTTGGTTCTCTTAGAGACTACGCAAGCCAAATCGGGGGATCGGTTTATATGGGGGCTATATGTAATTATGGACCGATATGGACCAATTTTTGCATGGTTGTTAGAGACCATATACTAACACCATGTACCAAATTTCAGCCGGATCGGATGAAATTTGCTTCTTTTAGAGCAATCGCAAGCCAAATTTGGGGGTCCGTTTATATGGGGGCTATACGTAAAAGTGGACTGATATGGACCAATTTTTGCATGGTTGTTAGAGACCATATACTAACACCATGTACCAAATTTCAGCCGGATCGGATGAAATTTGCTTCTCTTAGAGCAATCGCAAGCCAAATTTGGGGGTCCGTTTATATGGGGGCTATACGTAAAAGTGGACCGATATGGCCCATTTGCAATACCATCCGACCTACATCTATAACAACTACTTGTGCCAAGTTTCAAGTCGATAGCTTGTTTCGTTCGGAAGTTAGCGTGATTTCAACAGACGGACGGACGGACATGCTCAGATCGACTCAGAATTTCACCACGACCCAGAATATATATACTTTATGGGGTCTTAGAGCAATATTTCGATGTGTTACAAACGGAATGACAAAGTTAATATACCCCCATCCTATGGTGGAGGGTATAAAAAAGTGTTGTTCCACCGAGACAACGCACCGTGCCACAAGTCATTGAGAACGATGGCAAAAATTCATGAATTGGGCTTCAAATTGCTTCCCTACCCACCGTATTCTCCAGATCTGGCCCCTAGCGATTTTTTCTTGTTCTCAGACCTCAAGACCTGGAACGCCGTTCGAACTCGGCTCTAAAAAGGAGGTCCCTTGTCATTCAGATTAACATAGAATTAACATAAGAGAGAAGTTCACCAATGTGGTATCACAATGGACTGAATAGTCTAAGTGAGCCTGATACATCGGGCTGCCAACTAACTTAAGAGGTGATCGCCGAAACTGAGGCCTATTATGAGGCAAAACCGAAGGAGTACTACCAAAATGGTATCAAACAATTGGAAGGTCGTTATAATCGTTGTATCGCTCTTGAAGGGAACTAAAGGGTGATTCTTTTGAGGTTAGGATTTTCATGCATTAGTATTTGACAGATCACGTGGGATTTCAGACATGGTGTCAAAGAGAAAGATGCTCAGTATGCTTTGACATTTCATCATGAATAGACGAACGATCTGCCACAACGTCGAATTTTCAGTGAATGGGCCCTAGAAAAGTTGGCAGAAAATCCGCTTTTTTATCGACAAATTTTGTTCAGCGATGAGGCTCATTTCTGGTTGAATGGCTACGTAAATAAGCAAAATTGCCGCATTTGGAGTGAAGAGCAACCAGAAGCCGTTCAAGAACTGCCCATGCATCCCGAAAAATGCACTGTTTGGTGTGGTTTGTACGCTGGTGGAATCATTGGACCGTATTTTTTCAAAGATGCTGTTGGACGCAACGTTACGGTGAATGGCGATCGCTATCGTTCGATGCTAACAAACTTTTTGTTGCCAAAAATGGAAGAACTGAACTTGGTTGACATGTGGTTTCAACAAGATGGCGCTACATGCCACACAGCTCGCGATTCTATGGCCATTTTGAGGGAAAACTTCGGAGAACAATTCATCTCAAGAAATGGACCGGTAAGTTGGCCACCAAGATCATGCGATTTGACGCCTTTAGACTATTTTTTGTGGGGCTACGTCAAGTCTAAAGTCTACAGAAATAAGCCAGCAACTATTCCAGCTTTGGAAGACAACATTTCCGAAGAAATTCGGGCTATTCCGGCCGAAATGCTCGAAAAAGTTGCCCAAAATTGGACTTTCCGAATGGACCACCTAAGACGCAGCCGCGGTCAACATTTAAATGAAATTATCTTCAAAAAGTAAATGTCATGGACCAATCTAACGTTTCAAATAAAGAACCGATGAGATTTTGCAAATTTTATGCGTTTTTTTTTTTAAAAAGTTATCAAGCTCTTAACAAATCACCCTTTATGTTGAATAATAAAAACGATTTTTGACAAAAAATGTGTTTTTCTTTGTTAGACCGGGGACTTATCAGCCAACCTGTTAAATGTGGCAATTATGTGTGGTAAGCGTTATACAAGATTATCTAAAATCAGTGTGAAATCAGAATTCAAATAATTGGAACGGATAATAATCTCCCATATTCCGTAAAATCAATATCATACTTTCGGACTTCAATTGAACATCATTTTGAACATCTCATTAAGGAGAACTAGATTTAGGTTTAAGAAAATATTGTCAAAGGAAAATTTTTGCGAATTGCGATTAGAACTATTGGATAATGGGCTATATGATCATCAAAATCAATAATTCATTGTTAATATTATCTAGGTCTATAAATAGATCATAAATCTCGTGCTAATATTTATTTACAGGTGTCATAAAATAACAAACAAATAGATTTACGGTTTATGACCTGTGATCCTTTTGGTGAGTTCATAAAAAGGTTAACAGGTAAAAAGAAACGGGGATTATTACAAAATAACATCCTTTTTAAAAGACCCAATTTGTTAACACTGTGTCCAAGGTCAATTAGGAAGGATGACATGGCAGGTAAGGAAAACATTCAATTTAAATTTGAGGGAAGATGAGAAAGGTTACTCAACAGGTAGCATTATTAGGATATTGAAAAATAGTATATAAATGCCCACTCTTTGAGTGAGAAGTATCATTCTACCAACATAGCTCAAAGCGATAACAAACATTTTATAAAAATGGCTAATACGAAATTATATCAACACAAGAAATTCCAATTAAAAAATGAAGAATATTCACATAAGAAATTTGGAACCCATATCGTAAAAAGGAAGTTCAATGCTATCGAGGACAACAAAGAGAATATAACAACTCCAGCTCCTATGAATATGGAAGTAAAACAGACCGAGTTGCCGCAAGCAAAAAGATTGAAAACTACTTCAATATTTAGACCCTGGGAAGATAAAGACAATAAGTCATCGTCAAAACCATCACATCAGAGAACGACTACAGCTCTATCAAATATAAGCAATATCAAGGTCCCAGTTCATCAAAATAATATACCTCGCCCTTATCCAACTACTAAACCAGTTGCATATACGAGCCCAGTAAATCCCATATTCACACATCCCCAATTCCAATCCCAGCAACTTCTGCAAATACAACAACATCAATATTTGGCCTATTACCAACAACAAGCTATTATGAGAGAACAATCCTTGAGGAATGCTTTATATTTGAAACATTTACAACAATTGGCATTACAAAGACAACAACAACAATTATTTGTTTTTGGTCAACAGCATTAAGGACAACTCAGTACAGGTGTATTAGAGATCAAGGATTATCAAGGGGTTATTGATTAACTTACTTTTAATGAAAGTGTTTATGGAACACTATAAACAATTGACACATTGATAATAATACAGTGTTTTAAACATTTATTATATATGCTTTAATTATATAAATTGCAATATGTATTATAATTAAATATAATTTATTTATTAAAATATTATTTATATTATTACACGAAATTATAAAATTCGTTTTTATTCATTCATAGTGCACTATGGGCGGAAACTGAAAATTTTAGGCAAAAATGATTTACAATCCATCTAGTCAGTGGTGCCAATTTGGTGCTTTTAGCACTAAATTTAGTGCTTTTTGGAGTCCAAAAATCACCAAATTTCCTTTTTAGTGCCTTTTCAAAAAAAAAAAAGCAGCGACTTGGTGATTTCTGGTATTTTCATTTAGTGCTTTTGGTGCTGTTTTCAATTTGAACAGTATTAGGTTTAATTGACGATATATTTTCATACAAAAATTCGGATTAGACTTTCAAAAGCTTAAACTCAACAACATTGCCAAATGTAGAATTTGATTATTATGGTGGTATAGATCCTGTTTTTTAATCGATATTGGTATTAAGGGTATTGTTGAACCAATGTGGCGCAGGCATACTTATACTCGTACCTGGTAACAGGAAGTTTTGCTGGGAAATGTTTAGCGATGAGTGCCGAATTTCTGCATTTGATAAAGATGTAATTAAAAACGTTTGTAATAAATTAACAAAAGCACTCATAACTGATAGAAAGACATTACTGACTAAAATGAATTGGATGAAAGCATTCAAAGTGATGAAGGTGTACACTTGAATAGAGGTTCATAATTTCATAAAATTTGATATGCGTCACATCAAATCTTCTATAATACAGCTTAGGAAATCTTCTATAATACATCTTAGGAAGTTTTTTGTTTTTGTTGATTTTTTTTTAGTGGATCATTGAATTTTAGTTGGCTTTGGTAGTTGTGGGAGGTGGTATGTTAGAATTTATAATACAGTTTTGGTGCTTTTTGCCTTCCGGGAGTTGGCATCACTGCATTTAGTATATCCATGGAAACATGGATATTTCTTATCAAAATCAAATAATACCAGCAAAAAAGAAGTTAATCCCCCTTACGTTAGGTTAGGTATAATGGCAGCTCGATATTTCAGGCTTACTTATACTATTCAGTCCATTGTGATATCACAGTGATGAACTTCTCTCTTATCACTGAGTGTTGCCCGATTCTATGTTAAACTCAATGACAAGGGACCTCCTTTTTAGAGCCGAGTCCGAACGGCGTTCCACGTTGCAGTGTAACCGGCATTACTGAGAAATAAAAATAAAATTTTGACAAATTTTTCTACAGAAATATAAGTTAGGCAAAATTTTTGCTATAGAAATAAAATTTTGACAACATTTTCTATAGAAATAAAATTTTTACAACATTTTCAATAAAATAATATTTTGATAACATTTTCTATAGAAGTAATATTTTGACGAAATTTTCTATAGAAGTAAAATTTTGAAAAAAATTTTCCACAGAAATAAAATTTTGAAAAAATTTGAAAATAATAATAAAAATAAAATTTTGCAAAAATTTTCTATAAAAATAAAATGTTGCAAAAATGTTATATTCCCAGCAAAAACTAGGTAACCACATCTCATTACAAGTTACATTACCAGGAGTAAAGCTGTCATTACACATTGCATTACTTTGCGGTGAGTTATAATGACTAACTTGTAATGGCAATAATAAATACTTCTCGGTAATTTTTGAATTGATATTCTCAAAATGTAATGCATTTGGCCGTTAATGACTTAATAAAATATAATAAATGACGGTGCCATTAGGTATAATTATTCACATAATTGAGCATTTACTTAAAAAAAAAGCAAATTTCATCCGATCCGGCTGAAATTTGGTACATGGTGTTAGTGTATGGTATCTAATAACCATGCAAAAATTGGTCAAAATCGGCCCATATAAACCGATCTCCCGATTTGGCTTGCGGAGCCTCTAAGAGAAGCAAATTTCATCCGATCCGGCTGAAATTTGGTACATGGTGTTAGTATATGGTCTCTAATAACCATGCAAAATTTGGTCGAAATCGGTCCATAATTATATATAGCCCCCATATAAACCGGTTACCAGATTTGACCTTCGGAGCCTCTTGGAAGACCAAAATTCATCCGATTCGGTTGAAATTTGGTACGTGATGTTAGTATATGTTATCCAACAACCATGCAGGAATTGGTTCATATCAGTCCATAATTAGATATAGTCCCCATATAAACCGATCCCCAGATTTGACCTCCGGTGCCTTTTGGAGAAACAAAATTCATCCGATCTGGTTGAAATTTGGTACGTGGTGGTAGTATATGATATTTAACAGCCATGCCGAAAGTGGTCCATATCAGTCCATAATCATATATAGCCTCGATCCCGAGATTTGGTTTTGGAGCCTCATGGAGGAGCAAATTGCATCCGAGTCAGATGAAATTTGGTACATTGTGCTAGTATATGGCCGTTAACAACCATGCCTAACTAGGTCCATATCGGTCTATAGTTATATATAGCCCTCAGATAAATCGATCCCCAATCACAAAAAATTGGCCCATATCAAGTTCATAATTGTATATAGCCCCCATATAAGCGACCCCCATATTTCAATTCTGGCTCTCCACCACGTATGGACTAATTCACAATTGAGAAAACGATGTTAAGAAGTTTTAAGATACCACAACCCAAGTAATTCGATTGTGGATGACAGTCTTTCGTAGAAGTTTCTATGCAATCCATGGTGGAGGGTACATAAGATTCGGCTTGGCCGAACTTACGGCCGTATATACTTGTTTATTTCTACAATATTCGTTTCTATTCATATTACAGCATTACTCGCCATATTTTGATCCATTGTAATCGGCTAGAGAAGTCAATATTTTCGAGATTTGGTTGCCTGAGAAATAAGTGGTTATTTTGCAAACTTTGGTATATCAACGAATAAGTGATTACATATTAGGTGAATATATGCTTTAAAAGCACTAATTATTTCATGGTCAAAGGTATGTCTGGGGAGAAGTTCTTTCCTCCTAGGACATGCAATCCGGAGCGATGACAATTAATAAGTGGTTATTAATTTTTAAACAGGCTTGCCTACAAGATTACCGGGTAATGAGAGTTTTTGCTGGGTTGAAATAAAATTTTGCAAAAATTTCCATAGAAATAAAAATTTGAAAATATTTTCTATAGAAATAAAATGTTGACAATTTTTTCTATAGAAATAAAATTTTCTAGAGAAAAAAAGTTTTGACAAATTTTTCTACAGACATAAAATTTTGTTAAAATTTCCTATAGAAATAAAATTTTGCAAAAAAGTTCATAGACATTAAATTTTGAAAAAAAAAATTCTATAGAAATAAAATGTTGACAAATTTTTCTATAGAAAACAAATTTTGACAAAATTTTCTATAGAAATACAATTTTGAAAAATTTTCTATTGAAATAATATAAAACTTTACAAAAATGTTTATAGAAATAAAATTTTTAAAAAATGTTCCAAGAAATAAAATTTGACAAATTGTGGTGTCTAGAAGCCCAAGAAGTAAACTCGGGAGTTCGGTCTATATGGGGGCTATACCAAAACATTGGCCGATACTCACCATTTTCGGTGCGCCTCTTTATGGTCCTACAATATCTCTAGATTTCTAATTTCAGGCAAATTGGATAAAAGCTACGGTTTCTATATGTCCAAGAAGAAACATCTGGAGATTGGTCTATATGGGTGCCTTTTTTGACACCCCTCTTTATGGTTCGAAAATACCTCTAGATTTCCAATTTCAGGCAAATTGGATAAAAACTACGGATTCTAGAAGCTCAAGAAGTAAAATCGGGAGATCGGTCTATATGGGGGGCTACATCAAAACATGGTCCGATAATCACCATTTTCGGCACACCTCTTTAGGGTTCTAGAATACCTCTAGATTTCCAATTTTAGGCAAATTGGCTAAAAACTATCGTTTCTGTAAGCCCAAGACCCCAAATCGGGCGATTGGTTTATATAAGAGATATATCAAAACAAAAATCTTGGCCTGCGTGCAGACAAAAGACATTAAAAGATTCTGTGCCAAATTTCAGGACGATAGCTCCACTATTGAAGACTGCAGCCTGAACCGGAACCGGAGGTCAACTCTGGGGATCGGTTTATATGGGGTCTATATATAATTATGGAACTATTTCAATTTTTGCATGGTTGTTAGAGATCATATGCTGACACCATGTACCAAATTTCAGCCGGATCGGATGAAATTTGCTTCTCTTAGAGTCCCCGCAAGCCAAATTTTGGGGGTCCGTTTATATGGGGGCTATACGTAAAAGAGGACCGATATGTCCCATTTGCAATACCATCCGACCTACATCAATAACAACTACTTGTACCAAGTTTCAAGTCGATAGCTTTTTTCGTTCGGAAGTTAGCGTGATTTCAACAGACGAACGGACGGACATGCTCAGATCGACTCAGAATTTCACCACGACCCAGAATATATATACTTTATGGGGTCTTACAGCAATATTTCGATGTGTTACAAACTGAATGACAAAGTTAATATACCACCCATCCTATGGTGGAGGGTATAAAAATAGAGAATGTTTTAAATTTGTTCAAAATGATTTTTAGATTAATGATTTTATTGATTAATAAATACTTATTCTAATAATAAATTACTAAAATATTATTAATTTAATTAAAATATCATTTAATATAATTTATTATTAATAGTTTATAGTGCTTTTAAAACACTTTCCTTCAAATGCAATTTAATCCATAAATTGCAATTGATTTTCTATATTTTCTAATACTAAAATCGTCATTAAATTTGTTTCTCTTATTGACCAAACACAAATAATTGATGTTGCCGTTGCAGGGCCAATTGTTGCAAATGTCTTAGATACATGGCAGCTCTCAGTGATTGGTCCATTACAGCAGCCTGTTGCTGTTGATAAGCAACATATTGTTGTCGCATCACCATTTCTTCAATATGTTTCTTACGGCGACTCATGAGGCAAGCCACAGTATTACGATTGCGTCGTTGTTGATCTTTTGCAGTACGTGGCTTGGTGTTATGTTGGCGAACCATATTGGGGTGATAAGTCAATACATTGCTCGGTATATCGGTGAGAACATGATATGAAGGACTTATCGCTGACTTTTTAGAATTATTTTGGATGTTGATAGTCTCTTGTTTATCCTCCCATGGACGAAATAAATTTTTCATTTGTTTCCTCTTGGGTTCTTGGTGGTCTGTAGCTATTTCCGTTTGGGCATTTTCCAATATACTTTGAGCAGTTACAATATTTTCCGTATCTTCCATATCGCTAAGTGTCCTCTTTTTCATATGGACTCCAAATTTTTTGTGGGTATATTCCTGGGCTTTCATTTGGAACTTTTTGTGCTGATATTCACAAGAGTGGGCCATTTTTAAAAATTTTGTTATTGTATGATATGTATCCTTTGAGATTTTCTGATGGAATGATGTCCTGATTTTAGTCGCTCAAGTTATTTATAAGAATCCCACAATTTTACCTGTTTGAGAATGTAACATTGGGTGACCCAAAAATAGGTATAAAAATCCATTACGTGCTACAAGTCTTGTCCTTGACTTTTACCTGTATAAACCATTTAAAAAATTAAATCATAACAGTTGAGTGTAGCTTCTTACTTTCAAATGGAAAATTTTTAAATTAAGCAGGTAAATTAGCTTAATTTTAAAAATTTTACAAATGGAAGCAGGAAACCCAAAATTATTTCACTTGGTAAGAATCAACCTTTATTTGAACCTTCTTTATTGACAAGTTCCGTGATGTAAATAATAATAATGTGACATGCGTGTCACGCGCACACCTCTAATTTCCTTATTTCAGAACATTAAGGGAGAACATGTTTATGGGAGTTTTATTATAATCTGAACAGAAATGTCTGATATTAAGAGCTATAGTTGATTTTGCCCCTATAGAGTTATGGCGTTTTCGTTTTGCAAAAAATATGTTGCCCTGGTATTACACTACTTTTTCCCTCATTGTATTTTCGCTCAAATAATAGTGTCATTCCAAAGTTATTGTCAATTCATAATATTGTGAGGGATACAGGATCCAAAATCTATGACAGTGTCCTTTATATTTGGCAATCAATTTCGAGAATGTTGCACCTTTTTTCCCAATCGAAATCGCCATTAGTAATTGCTTCCCCACCCACAGTATTCTCCAGGTCTGGCCCCAGCGACTTTTTCTTGTTCTCAGACCTCAAAAGGATGCTCGCAGGAAAAAAATTTGGCTGCAATGAAGAGGTGATCGCCGAAACTGAGGCCTATTTTGAGGCAAAACCGAAGGAGTACTATCAAAATGGTATCAAAAAATTGGAAGGTCCTTATAATCGTTGTATCGCTCTTGAAGGGAACTATGTTGAATAATAAAAACGAATTTTCACAAAAAATGTGTTTTTCGTTATTAGACCGGGGACGTATCAGGCAACCTGTTATGGGAGCAATATCTAAATCTGAATCGATTTGCACGTTTTTTTGCATATATAGGTAGTATTATAGGATCTTTATTCAACCGTCGAACTGAACGGACGTGTTTTCTAATAGCGGAGGATTTCATCGTAATAAGTACTTATTACGAATTTCACGTGTGGTGGAAATAATAAACCACCATGCAGCGAAATTCAAAGTCATCCACTGGGTTGCTAACTTCAGGGCCCAGTGGACGGGTAACGACTGAAGTTATAAATTTGGGCAGCGACCAAGAGTCAGGCCCAATTAGTCGACCTGTAGACGGGTCGACTGGCGGTGACACTTTGGCAAGTCGAACCTTTTCTAAGGTGACGACATCAAAAGGAGGCAATCCCTCTCGAAAGAGATTCAAGGAACGAAGAAATGCTTTGTTTATCCTAAAGAAATTAGGATCAGTCGACCCAAGCACGTTGTCGGCTAAGCAAAGCGATTCCTTAAAATGGGCTCAAGGAATTCTTGAAGCTGGAAAAAGGGAACGATCACCGGATGAGCTACCATCCTCTAAACGGGATCAAAGATCGTTTGCCTCAGTTGCAAAAGACAGCCTTGTTATGGCTATTATTAATAAAGGAGCATTGGACGGTATGATTCCAAGGCAAAAATGGGGGGAAATTGAGAACGCGATGTCTGGTGTCTACTCAGAGGTGCGAAAAAAGTTTCCCGGACCAAGTCCTCGACGGCAAGATGCTGGATGGTATCAAGGACGATATAAGTTAATAGCTTTTGCAGACCAGAGGTCTATGGATTGCTTTAAAGCTGCATTGATGCTAATTGGTGAAGTTTGGGAAGGAGCCGCTTTGGAGTTAGTCGATAAAAAAGACATACCGGCTAAACCTAGAGCACATGCATGGATACCTGCAAACCCTCCTGATCCTGAGTCAATACTAGAGAGACTAAAAGAATGTAACCCAGATCTTCCAACCGCCGATTGGAAGGTTGGTCGTTTGGATGAGGTGGATGGACCAAGACGACATGCGGTGTTTATATTAAACATAGAGTCGCTGCAACATCTAGCCCAGACCCAAGGACGCGTAAGTTATGGCTTTCATGATATCCATATGAAGGTATACAAAAGCGATCAGCCAAAGGATACCGAAACGGACAAGACTCCGGTAGAGTCAGCAGTGAAAAAGTCTCCTAGCGAAGCCGAAGGAGACATAAAACCTGCAGACTATGGCGAAAATCATATGCGGGAAGTTTCTACAGGCTCAAGCCTCACCAAAGCTGAACCGCGGATTGTTGCGAGAGTCACCGAGATCTGTGAAGAGGAAGCCCTTGATGACTCAATTGAAGCGGCTGATGTGACGGTGGTTGAAAATTTGGATGGTTCTACGGTTCCTCCAGATAAATCTTCACCATTGTAAGGCCGCTTGTGCTGCCTTAAAAGTTCTCCTGATGAAAGGAGACATAGATATAGTTCTTATTCAAGAACCATACATATATAAGAACAAGATCTGTGAATTAAGCACTCCGGGTTTCAAACTTTTGCATAATACCGGTAACGATATAAATCGAGCATGTATAATTGCTAAAAACGAACTAAACTTGTTTCTGCTTCCTTCATTGAGCAATGCAGACACTGTCGTAGCCAGTCTAGAGATATCCACATGCAAATATTGGGTATCTTCGGTCTACATGGGACATGATAGGGATATGCCACCCTGTGCCGTTAAGACCTTAGTTGATGAGTCACTAAAAACAAAGACAAAACTCATTATGGGATGCGATGCAAATGCACATCATAGTATTTGGGGAAGTAGTGATACTAATGCAAGGGGAGAGTCGCTAATAGAGTTTATTTTGCGTACTAACCTGGTAGTTTGCAATAAGGGAGATGCACCAACCTTCGTCACCAGGAACAGACAAGAGGTTTTGGACGTAACGTTGACCTCTCCGGAACTGAATGATAAGATATCTGAGTGGCAAGTTTTGAGGGAACATAGCTTCTCAGATCATCGCTACATCAGTTTCAGATTGGCTGTTCGTACTTCAAAGACCATATTTCCGCCAAATGTTAGGAAAGCTGATTGGAATAGGTATAGGGAATCGTTCAATTTGATGATACCGGAAGTGCCGGAGACAAATATGAGCACTGTGCAAGATATCGAACACGCAGTGGAGCGGATTACTAAGGCCTTCAACATTTCACTGAAAGCTGCTTGCCCTAGAGGAAAGCCAAGGGGAAAAAATCGGCCGCCATGGTGGACTACGGAGTTAAGTAATATGAGGAAATCCTGCAGGAAGCTCTTTAACAAAGCAAAGTCCACAAGAGCTCCGGAGGATTGGGACACTTACAAGATGAATCTGAGAGAATATAAACGAGAACTGAGAAGGTCTCAACAAAACTCTTGGGATGATTACTGTAGCAGTATTGAGAATACGTCAGAGGCTTCCAGACTACGGAAGGTACTAGCATCCACTAACACCGCTCCAGGTTTCATTAAAACATCGGAGGGAAATTGGACAACGTCCAGTGAGGAGACGTTGGAGGTACTTTTGGACACACACTTCCCTGGAAATCAGACGGTTGAACCATGTTCCGGCGGTGTAACAGAGGCTCAGCGATCATTTCCTATCGAGGAAATTGTGTCGGAATCTAGAATAAAATGGGCTTTAAATAGCTTTGGACCATTCAAATCCCCCGGACCTGATGGAATTACTCCGGCGGAGTTACAGGCAGTGGCTGAAAGAATTATCCCCTGGTTGACGGTGATATATAAACAATGTGTAAACTTAGCATATATTCCAGAAAAGTGGAGGGAAACAAAAGTCGTCTTCATACCTAAAGCAGGAAAAGCCTCTCACTCGAGTGCGAAGGATTTCCGACCAATCAGCTTATCCTCATTCCTACTTAAGACCCTGGAGAGGATGATAGACATGTATCTTAGAACTAGCGTGGATTCAGGTTTGCTCTCGAAACGACAGCATGCATACTCGAAGGGCAGGTCTACTGAGACCGCATTGCATGAACTGGTCAGCTTTATTGAAAGCTCACTATCTGTCAAAGAATACACAATCGTGGCGTTTCTAGACATCGAAGGGGCGTTCAATAATGTCCATCCGAGCTCGATATTAAATGGACTGAAAACTCTGAATGTTGATCCAGGTATACTTAGGCTGTTAGACGAACTTCTAATGAAGAGACGTATTTCAGCCACACTAGGGCAAGCAACCATACAAAGGTATGTGAACAGAGGCACACCCCAAGGAGGAGTTCTATCACCTCTTCTTTGGAATGTTGCTATAAACAACCTTTTGGTTTCTGTAGAAAAAGAAAGGATAAAAGTAGTGGCATACGCAGATGATGTGGCGCTAGCAGTCAGGGGAAAATTCCCATCCACAATCAGAGATATTATACAGAGAGCTCTCCGGATGACTGAGAAATGGGCGAAAGATAATGGTCTTGGTGTAAATGCAGCAAAGACAGAAATAGTCATGTACTGCAAAGATCGCAAAACTCCCACGGTTAGGCCCATTTCCTTAGGGGGTACTGAAATTCCCTTTGGTGAGTGTGCAAAATACCTTGGCGTTATTTTGGACAGGAAGCTGAATTTTAGGCTTAATATTGAAGAGAGGGCGAGAAAAGCCACGGTAGCTTTGTACTCGTGCAAAAAGGCAATAGGGAAAAAGTGGGGACTAAGACCAAAAATTGTGCATTGGCTATACACGGCAGTGGTTAGACCTATAATGCTATATGGTGTTGTAGTCTGGTGGCCGGCACTTCAGAAACCGACTTGTTTAGATAAAGTTCAGCGTATGGCGAGCTTATGTATCTCAGGCGCATTTAGTAAGACAGGAACAGACTCCCTTAATGTCATGCTACATCTATTGCCTTTAGACATTTTGGCCAAACAGTCAGCTGCAACAACGGCTGTGCGGTTGCGCGAGCTATCGCTGTGGTCGGAAAAAATGTACGGTCATAGTTCGGTCCTCAAAGTAATGCCAGATGTGCCTAACGTAGTGGATTACACCCTGGCAAAACCACTTTTCGACAAAAAGTTTGAAACTCTAATTCCCAACAGTGAGGCGTGGTGTACACAGACCCCGGGGAATAAAAGATATATAGATTTCTATACTGATGGCTCCAAATTGAATGGACAAGTGGGGTTCGGAGTATATTCTAAAGATCTGGAAATTCGAATAGCGAAAAGATTACCTAATCACTGTAGTGTTTTTCAGGCTGAAATATTGGCAATAAGAGAGGTGGTGAATTGGCTGAGAAGTAATGTTCCAACAAATATTGGCATTAATATATACTCAGACAGTCAACCTGCAATAAAATCCTTGGACTCTGTGTTCCTTAACTCAAAAACGGCCATAGACTGCCGCAAATCTCTCAACGAGATGGCTGAGCAGTACAATATCCACCTAATATGGGTGCCTGGTCATAGGAACATACCGGGGAACTGTGAAGCAGATGTGTTAGCAAGGCTAGGAACTACCTTACATATTCCAGGGGAACTAGAATCTGTTGGTATGCCTCTGGCCACCTGCAAGCTCTTACTGCGTGAGAAGGCTGTTATGATGGCCAATATTCGATGGGAAAATTGCAAGGGTTGTAACGACACCAAGCAAATATGGCCCCATTTAAACTTAAACCGCACACTAGATATGCTAGTGTTCTCAAGGCGTCAGATAGCACTCCTAATATCTGCTATAACGGGTCGCTGCCTGATAGGCGAATTTGCAAAAACTATAGGTGCCAATTATAATGACTATTGTGTAAGCTGTCATGACGTGGAGGAAAAGGAATCAATTAAACACCTCTTGTGTGAGTGTCCTGCTTTTTGTGTAAGGCGTAAGCGAATTTTAGGAGCATATAGCTTTAGATTACTGGCTGACATGGAAAACGTTAACTTAAGCAGTTTGTTAATGTTTTTGGAGCAATCTGGTTGGTTCCACAAAAGTAAATAATAGAGAAGGTTCAGTGGTTAAGACTAGAAGTGCCCATATGTAATAGGTACTTTTAGTTAAATGTGGTATCACAATGGACTGAATAGTCTAAGTGAGCCTGAAATTTAATCGGGCTGCCACTTTAACCTAACCTAACCTAGTATTATAGAAAATAAGAGTAAGCCAACTTTGAGTAAGATCGGTTGATAAATAAAGGTTTTATGTCCAAACTTGGCAAAATCGGGCGATACATATATATGGGAGCTATAGCTAAATCTGAACCGATTTCGATTATTTTTTGCACACGTTGCTAATACTATAGAAGATTAAGCCATGTTCGAGTTAGATCGATTGATAAATAAGGGTTTTATGGTAAAATTTAGGAAATACCGATTTCAATGAACACTACCGATTAAATGACACACTCAAGGACAAGGGACCTCCTTTTTATAGCCGAGTCCGAACGGCGTTACACATTGAAGTGAAACCACTTAGAGAAGCTTTGAAACCCTCAGAAATGTCACCAGCATTACTGAGGTGGGATAATCCACCGCTGAAAAACTTTTTGGTGTTCGGTCGAAGCAGGAATCGAACCCACGACTTTGTGTATGCAAGGCGGGCATGCTAACCATTGCACCACGATGGCTCCCAACAATTGGTTAGAAAAGAAGCGCAATGTGACTCCATTGGTCGAAATCGCCCATACATATCTATGTATATGGGAGCTATATCTAAATTTGATCCGATTTCGATCCAAATTTAATAGCGTTCGTCCTTGTGTAAAAAAAAACACTCTGTACCAAATTTCATCGAAATCGGTTAATAAATGCGAGCGGAACACCAAATACATGGATGAACTGACAAGGGCTAGACAAAATTTTCTTTAGACAAAATTCTCTATAGAAATAAAATTTTGATAAACATTTTCTATAGTAATAAAATTTTGTCAAAATTGTCTTTAAAAAAAAAATTGACAAAATTTTCTCTAAAAATAAAATTTTGACAAAATTTTCTATAGAAATAGGTTAGGTTAGGTTAGGTGGCAGCCCGCTCACTTAGACTATTCAGTCCATTGGGATACCCATTGGTGAACTTCTCTCTTGTCACTGAGTGCTGTCCGATTCCATGTTAAGCTCAATGACAAGGGGCCTCCTTTTTATAGCCGAGTCCGAACCGCGTTCCACATTGCAGTGAAACCACTTAGAGAAGCTTTGAAACCCTCAGAAATGTCTACAGCATTACTGAGGTGGGATAATCCACCGCTGAAAAACTTTTTTTTTGGTGTTCGGTCGAAGCAGGAATCTAACCCACGACCTTGTGTATGAACGGCGGGCATGCTAACCATTGCACCACGGTGGCTCCCTTCTATAGAAATAACAATTTGGACAAAATTTTCTATAGAAATAAAATTTTGACAAATATTTTTATAGAAATAAAATTTTGATAACATTTTCTATAGAAATAAAATTTTGACAAAAATTTCTACAAAAATAAAATTTGGACAAAATTTTCTATGGAAATAAAATTTTGACAAATTTTCTATGGAAATAAAATTTTGACAAATTTTTTTATAGAAATAAAATTTTGACAAAATTTTCTAAAGAAATAACATTTCGTGTTTTGTCTTTTATTGGTGGTTTCTACTTCAATCATATTTGTTGTTTTTATCTCAGCTTTAAAACCATTGTGTTGACTAAACTACAAGAGTAGCTTTGACAAATTTTTCTATAGAAATACAATTTTGACAAATTTTTCTATAGAAATACAATTTTGACAAATTTTTCTATAGAAATAAAATTTTGACAAAATTTTCTATAGAAATAAAATTTGGATAAAACTTTCTATAGAAATAAAAAATTTGAAAAAATGTTGACAAAAATTTGTCAAAAAAAATTGGACAAAATTTTCTATAGAAATACAAGTTTTGACAATTTTTTTTGTAGAACAACAATTTTGACAAAATTTTCTATAGAAATGAAATTTGGACAAAATTATCTATAGAAATAAAACTTTGATGAACTTTTCTATAGAAATAAATTTTAGATAACATTTTCTACAGAAATCAAATTTTGATAAAAACTTTCTATAGAAATAAAATTTTGACAACATTTTCTATAGAAATAAAATTTTGACAAAATTTTCTATAAAAATAAAATTTTGACAAAATTTTCTACAGAAATAAAATTTTGACAAAACTTTCTACAGAAATAAAATTTTAACAAAATCTTCTAGAAAAATAAAATTTTGATAAAAACTTTTTATAGAAATAAAATTTTGACAGCAAATAGAAATAAAGTTTTGACAAAATTTTCTATAAAAATAAAATTTTGACAACAAATAGAAATAACGTTTTGACAAAATTTTCGATAAAAATAAAATTTTGACAAAATTTTCTATAGAAATAAAATATTGACAAAATTTTCTATAAAAATGTGACTAACTTTTCTATAGAAAAAATCTTCTAGAAAAGTTAAATTTTGACAAATTTTTCTATAGAAATAAAATTTGGACAGCATTTTCTATAGAAATAAAATATGGAAAACATTTTCTATAGAAATAAATTTTTTACAAAATGCCACCTGCATTACTAAGGTGGGATAATCCACCGCTGAAAAACTTGTTTTTTTGGTGTTCGGTCGAAGCAGGAATCGAACCCACGACCTTGTGTATGCAAGGCGAGCATGCTAACCATTGCACCACGGTGGCTCCCTTCTATAGAAATTACAATTTGGACAAAATTTTCTATAGAAATAAAATTTTGACAAACATGTTTATAGAAATCAAATTTTGATAACATTTTCTATAGAAATAATATTTTGACAAAATTTTCTACAGAAATATAATTTGGACAAAATTTTCTATGGAAATAAAATTTTGACAAATTTTTCTATAGAAATAAAATTTGGACAGCATTTTCTATAGAAATAAAATTTTGACAACATTTTCTATAAAAATAAAATTTTGACAAAATTTTCTATAGAAATAAAGTTTTGACAAAAGTTTCTATAGAAATAAAATTTGAACAAAATCTTCAAGAAAAATAAAATTTTGACAAATTTTTCTATAGAAATAAAATTTGGACAACATTTTCTATAGAAATCAAATTTGGACAAAATTTTCTATAGAAATAAAATTTGAACAACATTTTCTATAAAAATAAAAATTTGACTAAATTTTCTATAGAAAAATTTTGTCAAATGAAATTTTGACAAAATAATATTTTTTGTGTACGTTTGTTAAATAAACTTAAAAAAGTGCGGGCAATTATACAAAAGTGAAGCATACAGATTTTCTAAATTCGTGTCTCCCACAGAATAGTTCAGAATTTCTTAAAAATTGTAAATTTTTGCCAATAATGCGTATATCTTCGTATGATACTAAAGACATTTTTGCAAATTATGAAACCCAATTTTTATCTTCAATCTACGAAATTTTCTTCAACAAGTGAACTAAAAAAATTATGCCTAATAAGTTTTCTTGTATTTGTGCAAAAATATTTTCTTATTTTTGCGAAATCGAGGTGGCATTGTAATGCAGTTTAGTTAAAATTTTCTAAAATTAACCAAAATGTTCCTTTTCTATAGAAATAAAATATTGACAAAATTTTCTATAGAAATAAAATTTGAACAAAATTTTCTATAAAAATGTGACTAACTTTTCTATAGAAAAAATTTTGACAAATTTTTCTATAGAAATACAATATGGACAGCATTTTCTATAGAAATAAAATATGGACAACATTTTCTATAGAAATAAATTTTTTACAAAATGTCACCTGCATTACTGAGGTGGGATAATCCACCGCTGAAAAACTTGTTTTTTTGGTGTTCGGTCGAAGCAGGAATCGAACCCACGACCTTGTGTATGCAAGGCGGGCATGCTAACCATTGCACCACGGTGGCTCCCTTCTATAGAAATTACAATTTGGACAAAATTTTCTATAGAAATAAAATTTTTACAAAAATGTTTATAGAAATCAAATTTTGATAACATTTTCTATAGAAATAAAATATTGACAAAATTTTCTATAGAAATAAAATTTGAACAAAATTTTCTATAAAACTGTGACTAAATTTTCTATAGAAAAAATCTTCAAAAAAAAAATAAAATGTTGACAAAATTTTCTATAGAAATAAAATATGGACAACATTTTCTATAGAAATAAAATTTTGACAAAATTTTCTATAAAAATAAAATTTTGACAAAATTTTCTATAGAAATAAAATTTGAACAAAATCTTCTAGAAAAATAAAATTTTGACAAATTTTTCTATAGAAATACAATTTGGACAACATTTTCTATAGAAATCAAATATTGACAAAATTTTCTATAGAAATAAAATGTGAACAACATTTTCTATAAAAATAAAAATTTCACTAAATTTTCTATAGAAAAAATTTTTCAAATGAAATTTTGACAAAATAATATTTTTTGTGTACGTTTGTTAAATAAACTTAAAAAAGGGCGGGCAATTATACACAAATGAAGCATACAAATTTACTAAATTCGTGTCTCCCACAGAATAGTTCAGAATTTCTTAAAAATTGTAAATTTTTGCCAATAATGCGTATTGGCATTTAGGCGAAATTTTATATCATGACTTGGCGCCAATGATTTTTTCTTTATTTTTTGGAAACCTCAAAATGTGGCGTATAATTTAGTTCAATTTTCGCACAACGTAGTTCATTCTTGCTATAAAACCGTTTACTTTTTTCTCTGTGTACGCCAATCAAGAAGGGCTTAAAAATGAGCTTCTCAATTTTTTTTCACTAAGTTGGCCACGTGATGACCTCAAAAATCTACGGAGCTCAATCCGTTATACTTTTCACCTGGTGTATTTTGGAGATTAAGGTTGGTACCAAAAACAATTTTTTATTTCCACTTACAATTTTTATTGAAATTTTTTATTTATATACCCAATTTAATTTACGGAATATATTGTCCACATTTTATTTCTATAGAAAATTTTTATCAAAATTAGATTTCAATTAATTTCGTGATTTAATCAGAAAATTTTTTCTATGTAGTCCCTCGTTATTTTTGTTAAAATCCCCGGAAAATAAAAACGGGACTTTTTTAATTTTTCAATCCTAAAATGATATTCAAAACAAAATTCATTTAAATAATAAATATTTATTTCATAAATAAATTAGTCCTAGTTTTGTAAACATTATTGCAAAATACAAGCATTATTAGTTTAAAGTGTTTTAAAAACACTTTCCTTCAAATGCAATTTAATCCATAAACTGCATTTGCGTTTGTCTAATACTAAAATCGTCATTAAATCTGTTTCTCTTATTGGCCAAACACAAATAATTGATGTTGTCGTTGCAGGGCCATTTGTTGCAAATGTCTCAGATACATGGCAGCTCTCAGCGATTGTTCCATTACAGCAGCCTGTTGCTGTTGATAAGCAACATATTGCTGCTGCATCACCATTTCTTCAATCTGTTTCTTACGGCGACTCATTAGGCAAGCCACAGTATTACGATTGCGTCTTTGTTGATCTTTTGCAGTACGTGGCTTGGTGTTATGTTGGCGAACCATATTGGGGTGATAAGTCAATACATTGCTCGGTATATCGGTGAGAACAGAATATGAAGGACTTATCGCTGACTTTTTAGAATTATTTTGGATGTTGATAGTCTCTTGTTTATCCTCCCATGGACGAAATAAAGATTTCATTTGTTTCCTCTTGGGTTCTTGATAGTCTGTAGCTTTTTCCTTTTGGGCATTTTCCAATATACTTTGAGCAGTTACAATATTTTCCTTATCTTCCATATCGCTAAGTTTCCTCTTTTTCATATGAGCTCCAAATTTCTTGTGGCTATATTCCTGGGCTTTCATTTGGAACTTTTTATGTTGATATTCGCATGTGTACGCCATTTTAATTTTTGTTGACAATGAAGTGTTTGTTTTGACAGTGTTCGTTTGAATGATACCCTGAATCATATGACACATGTTATTTATAAGAATCCTATAATCTTACCTGATTACATCATAACAATGGGTAAGCAAACAAAGTTACCTAGAATCGTGAAACCAATATGTGCCCAAAAGGTTTCTCAATGAATTTTACCTGTGTCCATTTTTTGAAAAAAATGTCATAAAACTTAAACCTGATCCTTAGATCCGAATTTATACAAGTGTAATAAACCAAGAAAGGATGGAAGTAGGCAATCTCTTACCTGATTAATGCAAATAGTTTGCAAAGATCCGAAAAAATAAAATTTTATTGTAGCAATTAGTAATAATAGCATTTGCAAAGGACATTGCGAACACTTTGGTTTCAAATGCCTTAGAAGTTCTAGCCAACACCAAGTTGTTGTTATACAAGCTATTCAATACAGCATCTATTAAAATAACCCAACAAAGAGCATGGCTAACAAAACAATTATAATGGATTCAGAAGTGGAACAAATCGAATTAGAACCAATGAATATTACATTATTCATGATCATAGAGCCCAAATTATTTCTTATTAATTCTTTAGAGGTGATAATATTTCAGTATTTCATATTCAATTTAAAAAAATAAGGAAAAACATATTTGAAACCTTTTTTTTCTGAACTTTTTCGACTTTTTCAAGAAAAGCCGTTTTGAATAATTCTAGCAAACATTTTATCGTAAATTCTATAGAAATAACATTTTCATAAAATTTTTATAGAAATAAAATTATCATAAAATTTTTTATAGAAACGAAGTTTTGACAAAATTTTCTATGGCAATAAAATTTTTACGAAATTTTCTATATAAAATAAAATATTTACGAAATTTTCTATATAAAATAAAATTTTCTATAGACACAAAATTTTGATAAAATTTTCTATAGAAACAAAATTTTGATAAAATTTTCTATAGAAATGAAATTTTGGCAAAATTTTTATAAAAATAAAATTTTGACAAAATTTTCTATAGCAATAAAATTTTTGACAAAATTTTCTATAGAAACAAAATTTTGATAAAATTTTCTTAGAAACAAAATTTTTCGAAAATTTTCTACAGAATTTTTTGACAAAATTTTCTATAGAAACAAACTTTGGATACAATTTTCTTAGAAACAAAATTTTGACAAAATTTTCTATAGAAATAAAAATTTTGACAAAAATTTCTATAGAAATTAAATTTTGAAAAGATTTTCAATAGAAGTAAAATTTTGACAAAATTTTCAATAGCATTAAAATTTTTTCGAAATTTTCTATATAAAATAAAATTTTTGACAAAATTTTCTATAGAAATGAAATTTTCACAAAATTTTCTATAGAAATGATAATTTTGACAAAATTTTCTATAGAAATTAAATTTTGACAGGATTTTCAATAGAAATAAAATTTTGAGAAAATTTTTATAAAAATAAAATTTTTATGATTTTTATCTCATAATCTCGGCTGTAGGTCTATAAATTAAACTCGAAATTGTTGGTTTCTAGTTTTTTTTTATTTTCCGATATTTCGGTTGACTTCGTCAGACCGTTTTCAAGGCTAAAAATTACAAAATTAAACAAAAGTTAATTACAAAATTCACAAATTAAAGTCAAACTATTGTCATTTACATTTTATCCGATGTCTTGTTACTTCGCTGTCTGGTTTTCTACTGGTGATCACTTTCTCCTGTGTTTTTGTATCGTATGTCGATATATTCTCGCGCAGTTCTCAATATCTTTTTTATAGTTTATTCTCTCGTTAGTGGGAGTGTTAATTATGTGTAACATTTCCAGAGTAAATCTTCGTCTGTAGTTGTTTTCCTTGCATAGGATTTCTACGTTATTAAAGTTAGGTTTGTGACCAGTCAATGTACAGTGGGCCGCAAGTGCTGTTTTTTGTTCCATTGGTTTGTCTGTTGTTTTTATATCCGATTTATGTGAAGACAATCTTGTTATTAATTTTGTCATTGTCGTACCAATATATGTCTTTTGGCATAAGTTGGATTTGTCACCGTTGCATTTTATCTTATATACTACGTTGTGTTGGTCTTCATTCTTAATTTTTGTTTTTGTTTTACTAAATAATCCGTTGACAGTGTTTGTAGTTTTTAACGCGAGTTGATATTTTTCTTTATTGTATATGTCAGACTTGGACAGTCTCTCGGAGAAGTTTGGTATATATGTCACTGGTTTGTATATTTTTGAATCCTTTTTCTTGGTCAATTCTCGGTGGTTGTGTTGGCTTTTACTTTCGATAAGAGTTGATATATCGTTCGTTGTGGGAAATTGTTGTCTTGGAGAATTCGTTTAATTTTATTTTCATTTTCAGAATGAAATTCTGGATCAGTAATATTAAATATCCTACCGAGAATTGACCAAGAAAAAGGATTCAAAAATATACAAACCAGTGGCATATATACCAAACTTCTCCGAGAGACTGTCCAAGTCTGACATATACAATAAAGAAAAATATCAACTCGCGTTAAAAACTACAAACACTGTCAACGGATTATTTAGTAAAACAAAAACAAAAATTAAGAATGAAGACCAACACAACGTAGTATATAAGATAAAATGCAACGGTGACAAATCCAACTTATGCCAAAAGACATATATTGGTACGACAATGACAAAATTAAAAACAAGATTGTCTTCACATAAATCGGATATAAAAACAACAGACAAACCAATGGAACAAAAAACAGCACTTGCGGCCCACTGTACATTGACTGGTCACAAACCTAACTTTAATAACGTAGAAATCCTATGCAAGGAAAACAACTACAGACGAAGATTTACTCTGGAAATGTTACACATAATTAACACTCCCACTAACGAGAGAATAAACTATAAAAAAGATATTGAGAACTGCGCGAGAATATATCGACATACGATACAAAAACACAGGAGAAAGTGATCACCAGTAGAAAACCAGACAGCGAAGTAACAAGACATCGGATAAAATGTAAATGACAATAGTTTGACTTTAATTTGTGAATTTTGTAATTAACTTTTGTTTAATTTTGTAATTTGTAGCCTTGAAAACGGTCTGACGAAGTCAACCGAAATATCGGAAAATAAAAAAACTAGAAACCAACAATTTCGAGTTTAATTTATAGACCTACAGCCGAGATTATGAGATAAAAATCATAAAAATTAAAATAAAAGGTCAACAATATCAACAAAAAAAAAAAAAAATAAAATTTTGACAAAGTTTTCTATAGCAATAAAATTTTTGCGAAAATTTTCTATATAAACTAAAATTTTTGACAAAATTTTCTATAGACACAAACTTTTGGTACAATTTTCTTAGAAACAAAATTTTGAAATTTTGACAAAATATTCTACAGTGATAAAATTTGGACAAAATTTTCTATAGAAATAAAATTTTGACAACATTTTTTATAGAAATAAAATGTTGACAAAATTTTCTATAGAAATTAAATGTTGACAAAATTTTCTATAGAAATAAAATTTTGACGTTTTTTTATAGAAATAAAATTTGGACAAAATTTTCTATAGAAATAAAATTTTAACAAAACTTTCTTTAGAAATTAAATTTTGAAAAAAATTTTCTATAGAAATAAAATTTTCTATAAAAATAATTTTTTTTTATTCAAATAAAATGTGGACAAAATTTTCTATAGAAATAAAATTTTAACAAAATTTTCTATGGAAATTAAATTTTTACAATATTTGCTATTGAAAGAAAATTTGACAAAAAAAGATTTGACAAAATTTTCTATAGAAATAAAATATTGACAAAAATTTTTATAGAAATAAAATTTGCACAGAAATTTCTATAAAAATAAAATTTTGACAAAATTTTCTATAGAAATAAAATTTTGACAAAATTTTCTATGGAAATAAAATTTTGATAAACATTTTTATAGAAGTAAAATTTCTATAGAAATAAATTTTTCACAGAATTTTCTATAGAAATAACATTTTGATAAAATTTTCTATAGAAATACAATTTTCACAAAAATTTTTATAGAAATAAAATTTTGACAAAATTTTTGACAAGATTTTCTATAGAAATGAAATTTGGACAATATTTGCTATTGAAAAAAAATTTGACAACAATTTCCGTAGAAATAAGATTTGGACAAAAATTTCCGTAGAAACAAGATTTGGATAAAAATTGTCATCGAAATAAAATTGTGACAAAATTTTCTTTAGAAATAAAATTTTGACAAATTTTTCTAAGGAATAAAATTTTGACAAAATTTTCCACAGAAATAAAATGTTGACAAAATTTTCTACAGAAATAAAATGTTGACAAAATTTTCAATAGAAATATAATTTTGACAAAATTTTCAATAGAACTTATAAATTTTGGACTAAATTTTCCATAGAAATAAAATTTGGACAATTTTCTATAGAAATAAAATTTGGACACGTTTTTCTACAGAAATAAAATTTTGACAAAATTTTCTACAGAAATAAAAGTTTGACAAAATTTTCTTTAGAAATAAAATTTTGACAACATTTTCTTTAGAAATAACATTTTGACAAAAAAATTTTATAGAAATAACATTTTTACAGAAATTTCTATAGAAATAAAATTTGGGAAAAATTTTCTTTGGGTAAGAATGTTAACAAAAATTTCCATAGAAGTAAAATTTTGACAAAATGTTCTATAGATATAAAATTTTGACAAAAATTTGTATAGAAGTAAAAAAAAAAAAATTTTGACAAAATTTTATAGTGAAATAAAATTTTGACAAAATTTTCTACAAAAATAAAATGTTGAAAAAATTTTCCATAGAAATAAAATTTGGACAATTTTCTATAGGAATAAAATTTGGACAATTTTTTCTATAGAAATAAAATTTTGACAAAATTTTCTACAGAAGTAAAATTTTGACAAAATTTTCTACAGAAATTTCTATGGAAATAAAATTTGGGAAACATTTTCTTTGGACAAAAATGTTGGCTAAAATTTCCATAGGTTAGGTTAGGTGGCAGCCCGATGTATCAGGCTCACTTAGACTATTCAGTCCATTGTGATAGCACATTGGTGAACTTCTCTTTTATCACTGAGTGCTGCCCGATTCCATGTTAAGCTCAATGACAAGGGACCTCCTTTTTATAGCCGAGTCCGAACGGCGTTCCACATTGCAGTGAAACCACTTAGAGAAGCTTGGAAACCCTCAGAAATGTCACCAGCATTACTGAGGTGGGATAATCCACCGCTGAAAAACTTTTTGGTGTTCGGTCGAAGCAGGAATCGAACCCACGATCTTGTGTATGCAAGGCGGGCATGCTAACCATTGCACAATGGACTGAATAGTCTAAGTGAGCCTGAATCTTAATCGGGCTGCCACTTTAACCTAACCTTTAACCTAACCACGGTGGCTCCGTGGTGCAATGAAGTAAAATTTTGACAAAATTTTCAATAGAAATAATAAAATTTGGACTAAATTTTCCAAAGAAATAAAATTTGGACAATTTTCTGTAGAAATAAAATTTTGACAACATTTTTCTACAAAAATAAAATGTTGACAAAATTTTCTATGGAAATAAAATTTTATTTGTGGCTTGAGGTCATGTTGTAATAAAACAAAATAAAATCTTAGTTTTTATAGTGTTTTATTTTTATTTTCTTTCTAATATTTCGAACACCATCGTTGTCCGTCTTCAGGGAAATTAACTTTAACAAAAGAAGAAAATTTAACACAAATTAACCAAACGAAAAGACAAATATATATTAAAATATTACAAAAATTATTACGACATTTACATTTTTAACTGGTGCTCTTGTTGTGACTTGCTCGTCACTCTACAAATAATTATACTAAAAGGTCAACTATACAACAACTACAAGAAATAACATTTTGACAACATTTTCTATGAAAATAAAAATTGGAAAAAAAGTTTCCATGAAACTAAAAATTTGGACAAATTTTTCTATAGATATAAAATTTTGAAAAATTTTCTCTAGAAAAAAAATGTTGGTAAAATTTTCTATAGAAATAACATTTTGACAAATTTTTTATGTAAATAAAAATTTGGACAAAATTTCCGTGGCGAGAAAGTTCTCCCGCTTGTAGAAGTTGGTGCAAGTTAAAATCGTTAAAACATTTAAAGTCGACAGATTTACAATTGCAATATGCCTTGCATATTTATACACCCAAAGACTTATCGCTAATAGGAAATATCATAATATTGCAAACTTTGAAATAAATTTCTAAAATAAAATAATAAAACATTTCTTGCGAAGAAAAAACAGTTTTGTTTTTAATACTAACCAGAAAATTTTCGAAATAATTTTTTTTTTCAATTTGGTAGATTTTTGGTAAAATTTTCTTGAAAATTTGGTGTATTATTTTTGGCACGAGACCTGACCTAATCTATCCTATGTTACAGAAACCCTAAATATTTTTTCTGGGAAATGGTGTTTTCACTTTTAGTTTTTAATTTAATCTATTAAGACAATTGCTCGTACATGTACCATAGGTGCGGATGTTTTTGTATTTGCCTAAATGGAGTGGTGCACTTAGTAAAACGGAAATTAATTTCTAGTTGGTTGCATTTCAAAATAAATTAAAAAAAAAAAAACACGAAAAAAGCAAAAGCACAATTATAGTTTGAAAAGCAAAAAATGATTAACAAAATAGACTGAAAATTGTGCTAACAATTTTCAAGCTATGGAAATTGTACAGAGACCCAATTTAGTTTTCATTCATGTATTTAGAGGTGGAAAAAAAGCATTTGCTTCTTGGCGAGTATATATTTTTATTTAGTTTTGTTTTTGTAGTTGTACCGGCGGAAGTTTTTAGAGTGAAGCTTATCTGTTTAACGTTTAGCTTCAATTATTTCAGGTATTGTGCCCAAAGTGTCAGTGCTATTGTTCCACATTTTATACAAAACATTTTTTTTTTGGTTAAGGAAAATTCATAATAAATTAATTAATAAACAAAACAAAAGCATAGCTAGCCAGGCCAGAAAAATATATAAAACCATGAAAATATACACCAAAGAAAATATTGTCGTGAGGCCAATACTTTCTTATATTTAAAATACGAATGCGTTTTTTATTAGCATAGAAGACGCATTTTTTTCTTATCCAAAAGTCGATAAACTTTTCAATAAAGTAATTTTTATACCCTGCGCCACACTGTGGAACAGGGTATTATAAGTTTGTGTATTTGTATGTAACACCCAGAAGGAGACGAGATAGACACATGTTGTCTTTGGCAATAATGCTCGGGGTGGTTCCCTGAGTCGATATAACCATGTCCGTCTGTCCGTCCGTCTGTCTGTGAACACATTTTTGCGATCAAAGTCTAGGTCGCAGTTTAAGTCCAATCGACTTCAAATTTGGCACATGTTCCTGTTTTGGGTCAGAATAGAACTCTATTGATTTTGGAAGAAATCGGTTCAGATTTAGATATAGCTCCCATATAAAGGGTGATTTGTTAAGAGCTTGATAACTTTAAAAAAAAAAAACGCATAAAATTTGCAAAATCTCATCGGTTCTTTATTTGAAACGTTAGATTGGTCCATGACATTTACTTTTTGAAGATAATTTCATTTAAATGTTGACCGCGGCTGCGTCTTAGGTGGTCCATTCGGAAAGTCCAATTTTGGGCAACTTTTTTTTTTTTGGGCGCCACATTCAAAAATTATATTTTATTAATGTTTTCAAATAGAAATATTTAGCCCGAAAGCATTTTCAACATTTGGAAATAACAAACCCCTATATCACATATAGAAAATACCTGCCCCACGTTGGGCGCCAAATAAAGTAAGGTTTAAAAAAGTTAAAACTAAACAAAAAATAATAATAATTAAATTCGATTTGTTTGTATATAAATACAACATGGTTTATAAGATAAACGTACTTTTCTAAATATATATGAATTGTTTTTTTTGTTGCCAATTTGAATGGAGGGATTTTGTATATACATATTGTTTATGAAATAAACATTCAATTAAAAAAGTATTAAATATAATTTTATTTTACACCTTGTGTTTTTCAGAAAATCAAATTTGTAAAATAGAATGACATAGTTAACTTCCAAAAAATATTCTATACACGTTAGGCGCCAAATTCAAAAAATATATTTTATTAATGTTTCTAAATAGAAAATTTAGCCCGATAGTATTTTAAACATTTGCAAATATCAAACCCCTATATCACATATAGAAAATACATACCCCACATTGGGCGCCAAATAAAAAATTTAATATGTTTTTTTTTACTTTATTGTCAAACAACACTTTGTGCTTTTCGGAAAATCAGTTTTATTTGTAGTCGTCATTATTTTTGGCAGTAGTTAACTGTCAAAAATATTCTACCTAGAGATGGAAGAATTTTGTATATATTTTTAATGAAATAAACATTCAATTAAAAAAGTATTAAATATGATTTTATTTTATACCTTGTGTTTTTCAGAAAATCAAACTTGTAAAATAAAATGAGATAGTTTACTTCCAACAAAATATTCTACCCACGTTGGGCGCCAAATTTAAAAATTATATTTTATTAATGTTTCGAAATAGAAAAATCTAGCCCAAAATCATTTTCAGCATTTGAAAATATCACTTATCGAAAATACCTGCCCACGTTGGGCGCCAAATAAAAAAATTGAATATGAATTTTTGTAATTTATTGTTAAACAACACTTTGTGTTTTTCGGAAAATCTGATTTAGTTGTAAAAATATTCGACAAAGAAAAAAATATTTTTTGCCTTCAATCACGAAATTAATTGATCCAATTAATTTTTAATTGAAATTACTTCAATTACAGAAATGATAGTATCAATAACTAAAGTCAATTAAAAAATTAATTGGTCCATTTAAAAAATTATTCGTTCCAATTAATTTTTTGGGATTGATTTTTGTTTCAATTAAATACACAATGAAAAAAAATATCACCAAAATTGTTCCAATTAAAATTTTCATTGAATTTTAAAAAATATTCAATAAGAAATTTAATTGGTTCAACAAGAAATAAATTTTTAATTGAATACTTTTTAAAATTCAATTAAAAATTTAATTGGAAAATTTTTTTGTGATATGTTTTTCTGTGTACCCAAGTTGGGCGTCAAATTAAATAATTATATTTTAGTAATGTTTCTAAGTAAAAAGAAATTTAAAATTTTTACAACATCTTTATATACTCGTATAGCAACTAAAAGTTCCATTGATACAGAAGGCATTGATACAGAAAGCCCTCTTTTTCTTTTAAAAATAAAATTTCCAGATTTTCTTACCTGTATCTATTGAAAAAATGCCTCAAGAAAAAGATTTTCCTCTTTTCATTCAAAAAAGAAAAATCCATATTGTTGATGCATAGTATGTCTATATTTTTCCTAAGTGACATTTATGAATACATTTTATACACAATCTCTAATGAAATGATGTTATTGGCATGAAATCAAAGAGTATATTAAAATATACATATAGAAAAAAATTATTATTATAAATCTAATATGACGCATCATAATATTGAGACATTTTTATAGCTCAAAGTTATTCGGTATCTTATTAATAGCAAATAATTAAAATTTTGAAACATTTTAAGTAGTACAAAAACTACATAATTAAAGGCGGGCCAATTAAAATTCTATACACCAGCAATAAAGTTAATGGACATACGTTTTGAATGTATGGACTCTACCACACCGATGTATATTTAACATAAACATTTATATCTTTCGCCCGATATGCACTTATATGGATCCAGAAGCCAGAGTTTTATCTCGAATTGCTTGAAATTTTGCACGAGGAGTACAATTGGTAGTATAGTCGAGTGTGCAAAATTTGGTTGAAATCGGTTCAGATTTAGATATAGCTCCCATATATATCTTTCGCCCGATATGGACTTATATGTTCCTAGAAGCCAGAGGTTAGGCCCAATTTGATTGAAATTTTGCACTAGGAGTACAACTAGTAGTGTAGTCAAGTGTGCCAAATTTGATTGAAATCGGTTCAGATTTAGATATAGCTCCCATATATAGCTTTCGCCCGATTTACACTCGTATGACCACAGAGGCCAATTTTTTACTGCGATTTAGTTGAAATTTCGCACAGGGAGTATAATAAGCATTGTTGCTATGCGTGCCAAGTTTGGTTGAAATCGGTTCAGATTTAGGTATAGCTCCCATATATATGTTTTTCTGATTTCGGCAAAAATGGCCAAAATACGAACATTTCCCTTCTAAAATCGCCTCTGCTTAGTCGAAAAGTTGTAAAAATTACTCTAATCCTAATACTCTACTTCTAATACATATATATCGAGCGATAAATCATAAATAAAAGTTTGTGAAGTTTCCTTAAAATTGCTTCATATTTAAATCTTTCCCATATTTTTTACTATCATTGTGTTCCACCCCAGCGCATTAGCCAACTTAAATTTGAGTCTATAGATTTTGTAAAAGTCTATCAAATTCTGTCCAAATCGAGTGATATTTAAATGTATGTATTTGGGACAAACCTTTACATATAGCACCCAACACATTTGACGGATGTGATATGGTATCGAAAATTTAGATGTACAAAGTGGTGCAGGGTATAATATAGTCGGCCCCGCCCGACTTTAGACTTTCCTTACTTGTTTTGTTATAATTAAGTGTTTCGATTTAAAGAGGGGTATCTTAACATGAAATAAAATGTCGTTTGACTATGGTCAACTTGTTTTTCATTATTGTGGAAAATTCTTCAAAGTTAATGAAATTGTCTTTAAATTTGTTGTCTTTTTTGTGTCAACAATCAAAAAATCTTTTGCAACAAATCAAAAAAGCATTCAAAAATAAGAGATATCTTTTAACACTTTATTTTAAAAACGATATTTACTGGAAACATATCATAGTTTCTACTTGAAGTCGAGTCGGAATTAATATTTTTTAAGAACTTTGATAGTATTTAAAGAAAAGAGCAAAAGCTGAAAACCGAATGAATTAAAATTTGCGTCCTAGAAGTTTTTCAGCGGTGGATTATACACGCAAAGAAAAAACAAGTATAAACAGCCGTAAGTTCGGCCAGGCCGAATCTTATGTACCCTCCACCATGGATTGCGTAGAAACAGTCTTTCGTAGAAGGACTGTTATACACAATCGAATTACTTGGGTTGTGGTATCTTAAATCGTTTTCTAAATTGTGAGTTAGTCCACACGTGGTATATATTTGACAAAAAGGTATGTAAGTCTACAAATAATTACGAATCGATATGGACTTTTGCACGGTACGTAGAGAGCCAGAATTGAAATATGGGGGTCGCTTATATGTGGCTATATACAATTATGAACTTGATATGGACCAATTTTTGTGTGATTGGGGATCGATTTATCTGAGGGCTATATATAACTATAGACCGATATGGACCTAGTTACGCATAGTTGTTAACGGCCATATACTAGCACAATGTACCAAATTTCAACTGACTCGGATGAAATTTGCTCCTCCAAGTGGCTCCAAAACCAAATCTCGGGATCGGTTTATATGGGGGCTATATATGATTATGGACTGATATGGACCACTTTTGACATAGTTGTTATGTATCACATACTACCACCACGTACCAAGGCACAGGAGGTCAAATCTGGGGATCGGTTTATATGGGGGCTATATATAATTATGGACTGATATGAACAAATTCATGCATGGTTGTTGGATACCATATACTAACATCACGTACCAAATTTCAACCGAATCCGATGAATTTTGCTCTTCCAAGGGGCTCCGGAGGTCAAATCTGGGGATCGGTTTATATGGGGGCTATACATAATTATGGACCGATTTCGACCAACTTTTGCATGGGTGTTTGAGACCATATATTAACATCACGTACCAAATACCAACTGAATCAGATGAATTTTGGTCTTCCAAGAGGCTCCGGTGGTCAAATCTGGCGATCGGTTTATATGGAGCTATATATAATTATGCACCGGTGTGGACCAATTTTTGCATGGTCATTAGAGACCATATACTAACACCATGTACCAAATTTCAGCCGGATAGGATGAAATTTGCTTCTCTTAGAGGCTCCGCAAGCCAAATCTGGGGATCGGTTTATATGGGGGCTATATATAATTATTGACCGATGTAGACCAATTTTTGCATAGTTGTTAGAGACTATATACTAACACCATGTACCAAATTTCAGCCGGATCGGATGAAATTTTCTTCTCTTAGAGGCTCCGCAAGCCATATCTGGTGATCGGTTTATATGGGGGCTATATATAATTATGGGCCGATGTGGACCAATTTTTGCATGGTTGTTAAAGACCATATACTAACACAATGTACCAAATTTCAACCGGATCGGATGAAATTTGCTTCTCTTAGAGGCTTCGCAAGCCAAATCAGGGGATCGGTTTATATGGGGGCCATATGTAATTATGGACCGATGTGGACCAATTTTTGCATGGTTGTTAGAGACCATATACTAACACCACGTACCAAATTTCAACCAGATCGGATGAATTTTGCGCCTCTAAGAGGCTCCGGAGGTCAAATTTGGGGATCCGTTTATATGGGGTCTATATATAATTATGGACCGATATAGACCAATTTTTGCATGATTGCTAGAGACAATATACTAACACCACGTACCAAATTTCAACCAGATCGGATGAATTTTGCACCTGCAAGAGGCTCCGCAAGCCAAATCAGGGGATCGGTTTATATGGGGGCTATATGTAATTATGGACCGATATGGACCAATTTTTGCATGGTTGTTAAAGACAATATACTAACACAATGTACCAAATTTCAGCCGGATCGGATGAAATTTGCTTCTCTTAGAGGCTCCGCAAGCCAAATTTGGGGGTCCGTTTATATGGGGGCTATACGTAAAAGTGGACCGATATGGCCCATGTGCAATACCATCCGACCTACATCAATAACAACTACTTGTGTCAAGTTTCAAGTCGATAGCTTGTTTCGTCCGGAAGTTAGCGTGATTTCAACAGACGGACGGACGGACAGGCTCAGATCGACTCAGAATTTCACCACGACCCAGAATATATATACTTTATGGAGTCTTAGAGCAATATTTCGATGTGTTACAAACGGAATGACGAAGTTAATATACCCCCATCCTATGGTGGAGGGTATAAAAATAAAAATCGTCGGAGCACATATTTGTTGCCGTTTTCGAAACACTGTGCGGTAGCTCCTGGCTTATGCAAATACCCAGGGTCATGGGTTATATCCCAATTTTGATCAAACATTAAAAGTTTTTCAGGGGCAGATTATCTTCTCTCAGTAATGCTGGTAACATTTCAAAGCTTCTCTAAGTTGTTTCACGGTAATTTGAAATACCATTCGCACTCGGCTATAAAAAGCAGGTGCCTTGTCATAGAGCTAAACATAAAATCGGGCAGCATTTGGTGATAAGTGAGAAGAAGTTCACCACTGTAGTATCACAATGGGAGCCACAGTGGTACAATGGTTAGCATGCCCGCCTTGCATACACAAGGTCGTGGGTTCGATTCCTGCTTCGACCGAACACCAAAAATTTTTCAGCGGTGAATTATCCCACCTCAGTAATGCTGGTGACATTTCTGAGGGTTTCAAAACTTCTCTAAGTGGTTTCACTGCAATGTGGAACGCGTTCGGACTCGGCTATAAAAAAAGGAGGTTCCTTGTCATTGAGCTTAACATGGAATCGGGCAGCACTCAGTGATAAGAGAGAAGTTCACCAACGTGGTATCACAATGGACTGAATAGTCTAAGTGAGCCTGATACATCGGGCTGCCACCTAACCTAACCTAGTATCACAATGGAATTAACTGTCAAAGTTGGTCTGAAAAATCGTGCTGCGTCTATACCTAACCTTACCATCAGTCAATAACAGCATATTTTATTTCATTGATGTCCGAGCGGATGGACATAGCAAAATCCCCTGCAACCAGTTTTTAGAGACTTTGTTTAACGGAGTACCAAGCCTAGTATTTCTGTCACTCCTCTATGGTGGAAAATATAAAACAAAAGCATTGCTTAAGATTTATTATAAATATTTTTCATAATAAGCATTTATTCTATTTAGCATCCTTTGATTATTTCTAAGTAAAGACCTTTCCTTCTCAAGCCCTCATTTCAAAAGGGCGGACGATAATGTCCTAAATAAACATAAATACAAGTAAATAAAAAGAAAATATCCAGTTTTTTTTAAGAATTTCTATTTCCCAGTAGCTGTGGTAAAACAAGTTCCAATTTATTTTTACAAAGTTTTTCCCTTTCTCTGAGGTATTGAAAAAGAATTCAATCATTGTTTCCATTGTATTCCATTGGAAGATTCCAATTAAATCTTTTGCTATGGTTTCTTCCCTCTTTACATAGATATTTTTGGCAATCTGTGTAAACATGATCCGAAGTTTTTATTGTAAGTCTTTTATTCTTTTCTATTGTCCGTCCGTATCTTAGTCTCTAGCATTGTTTACACACTTCTAAGTAATTGGACAATTGCCTTTTGAATGGATGGGCAATGATTTGTTCAGTATTTCCAGATAAGCCTAGAGGGATATAGTAAATACGGAATGCCACACATTTGTTGACGCAGCATGATACAATTTCTCCGTTCGTCTTTAAACAGAGGTCAAATAGATTTAAAGGACAGACAATATTCTGGCACCATGTGGCTTAATTCTAGCAACGAAAAAATCCTAAACAAACATTTGATCGTTTGTTGATCGAAAGAAAAATGAAAAAGAAAACAAGAACCTCCTCTAATTCAATGTCAGTCATTAAATGTTGTCTGTCTGTCTTTTGGTCCGCCCCTCCATCTGTTTACTTGTATTTCCTTATCTTTACATGTTTACAGTTTTCTTTTACAAGTTCAAATGCTCTCTAAAGAAAATTTTCGACCTGCTGTGCATGAAATAATGTAAAGACCCAAAAGTAGGTGATAAGCCATGCGCCTGCGCGAAAGTGTATGCATTGACCAATGAAAGAATAAAGGTAGGGAATTTTGAGCAAAAGGCCTTTTAGAAGACCTTCACTAGAGATATAACAAAAAATCTCAAGTTTTAAGGATTTTTGAATCTTCGATCGACATAGATATTCGTCAAATTTGTCATTGAAAATTTGTCAAAAATTTTTTCTATAGAAAATGTTGACAAAATTTTATTACTATAAAAGATTTTGTCAAAAATTTTTTCTATAGAAACATTTGTCAAAATTTTATTTCTAAAGAAAATTTTGTCAAAATTTTATTTCAATAATTTTTTTTTTTCAAAATTTTATTTCTGTTGAAATATTTTTCAAAATTTTATTTCTATAGAAAATTTTTAACAAAATTTTATTTTTATATAATATTTTGTTTCTATAGAAAATTTTTATCAAAAAGTTATTTCTACAGAAAATTTTCTTACAATTTTATTTTTATAGAAAATTTTGCCAAAATTTTATTCAATAGAAAATTTTGTCAACATTTTATTTCTATAGAAAATTTTCCCAAAATTTTATTTTTATTGAAAATTTTCTCAAAAAAATTTTTAGGAAAATTTCTCCAAATTTTATTTATGTAGAAAATTTTGCCAAAATTTTATTTGTATAAAAAATTTTGTCAAAATTTTATTTCTATAGAAAATTTTGTGAAAATTTTATTTCTATAGAAAATGTTTTCAAAATTTTATTTCTATAGAAAATTTTGTCAAAATTTTATTGTAATAGAAAATTTGGTCAAAATTTTATTTCGATAGAAAATTTGCCCAAAATTTTATTTTTATAGAAAATTTTCTCAAAAAATTTTTTTAGAAAAATTTCTCCAAATTTTATTTATGTAGAAAATTTTGCCAAAATTTTATTTGTATAAACAATTTTGTCAAAATTTTATTTCTATAGAAAATTTTGTGAAAATTTTATTTCTATAGAAAATGTTTTCAAAATTTTATTTCTATAGAAAATTTTGTCAAAATTTTATTGTTATAGATAATTTTGTCAAAATTTTATTTCTATATATATTTTATTTATGTGTTTTAATGCATTCTTGTGTGGAACGTTTGACATCAAATATTTTCAAAAAATCGCAATTTTTCCAGAATGGATTTGGTATATTTTCGGCAAAATTTAAATAATTTTTACCATTGTATTAATTCTTAATCTATTTTTAACCTAAATGAAAAAAGCGACTTATAAAAAAATCGATTCAAATGGACTTCCTGTGCAACTAAACTAAAGAACTTCTGTGGGAGGTCATTCTTGGAAGTGCTTTTAAAGTTGTGCCTTTAGAAGAACTTCCACATTTTTTTGCTTGGTACTCTTGTAGTTTATTCAACGCAATGGATTTAAGCTGGGATCAAAACAACAAATAAAATTTTATTTCTATAGAAAACTTTGTTAAAATTTTATTTCTATAGAGAGTTTTGTCAAATATTTATTTGTATAGGAAATTTCGTCCAATTTTTATTCCTATAGACAATTTTGTCCCAATTTTTTTTCTATGGAAAATTTTGTCCAAATTTTATTTCTATAGAAAATTTTGTCAAAAATTTATTTCTATAGAAATTTCTGTTAAAATTTTATTACTATAGAAAATTTTGTTAAAATTTTATTTCTGTAGAAAATTTTGTGAACATTTTATTTGTATACAAAATTTTGTCAAAATTTTATTTGTATAGAAAATTTTATGAAAATTTTATTTCTGTAGAAAATTTTGTAAACATTTTATTTGTATACAAAATTTTGTCAAAATTTTATTTGTATACAAAATTTTGTCAACATTTTATTTGTATAGAAAATTTTATGAAAATTTTATTTGTATAGAAAATTTTGTGAACATTTTATTTGTATACAAAATTTTGTAAAAATTTTATTTGTATAGAAAATTTTGTCAAAATTTTATTTGTATAGAAAATTTTGTGAACATTTTATTTGTATACAAAATTTTGTTAAAATTTTATTTGTATAGAAAATTTTGTCAAAATTTTATTTGTATAGAAAATTTTGTGAACATTTTATTTGTATACAAAATTTTGTCAAAATTTTATTTGTATAGAAAATTTTGTCAAAATTTTATTTGTATAGAAAATTTTATGAAAATTTTATTTGTATAGAAAATTTTGTCAAAATTTTATTTGTATAGAAAATTTTGTGAACATTTTATTTGTATACAAAATTTTGTCAAAATTTTATTTGTATAGAAAATTTTTTCAAAATTTTATTTGTATAGAAAATTTTGTGAACATTTTATTTGTATAGCAAATTTTGTCAAAATTTTATTTGTATAGAAAATTTTTTCAAAATTTTATTTGTATAGAAAATTTTGTGAACATTTTATTTGTATAGCAAATTTTGTCAAAATTTTATTTGTATAGAAAATTTTGTCAAAATTTTATTCCTATAGAATATTTTTCAGGCTATTATTTCTATAGAAAATTTTGTCAAAATTGTATTTCAATAGAAAATGTTATCAAAATTTTATTTCTATAGAAAATTGTATGTCTATACTACCCGAATTTATTCTGCTAATTGGTTGATAGTTTTGCTGCAAGTAGAGGATACTGATGAGGAATGTGGTAATTCCGAAACGTGCATCCATCCAACCATCGTGCAGTCTATAGGGCTTTGCCCAAATAAATTTGACAAACATTCTTTTCTCCTGTTGGTTAAGTTACTCTTGTAGTTTAGTCAACGCAATGGTTTTAAGTTGAGATCAAAACAGTAAATAAAATTTTATTTCTATAGAAAATTTTGTCAAAATTTTATTTCTATAGAAAATTTTGTCAAAATTTTGTTAAAATTTTATTTCTATAGTAAATTTTGTCAACATTTTATTTCTATAGACAGTTTTGTTAAAATTGAATTTATATAGAAAATATTGTCCAAATTTTTTTTCTGTAGAAAATTCTGTTAAAATTTTATTTCTATAGAAAATTTTGTCAAAATTTTATTTCTATTGAAAATTTTGTCAAAATTTTATTTCTATAGAACATTTTGTCAAAATTTGATTTCTATGGAAAATTTTTTCAAAATATTATTTCTACAGAAAATTTTGTCAAAATTTTTATCTCTTAGAAAGTGTTGTCAAAATTTTATTTCTATAGCAAATTTTGTCGAAATTTTACTTCTTTAGAAAATTTTGTCAAAAGTGTATTTCTATAGAAAATGTTGTCAAAATATTATTTTATGTAGTGTTTCTTCGTGACCCGTACGGGAGAAGACAAATAAGGCCCTCAGAATAACTAACTTATCTCTTAATTTCCAGTAGAACATTGTACATATGATATCCACACAATAACAAAAGGCTTATCTTAGTCTTAGGCCCTTAGAACAGTTTGTTTACTTGCATTTTCTGCTTAGCTACCTACCTAACTAAATAATAGCCTAAGCAACATAAGGTCAGCCAGATTAGTTGTTGTATTATGGCAGGTTGTCTTTGCGACTTTATTTGCTTAAGATTTTTCGAATTCAAATAGAACAAACAACATGACCAATAATAGAAGGCCAAAAGATTAACTGATTTTTTTGTTTGGATAAAGGCAATGCATATCCTGTTTTCCATATATCCAGGCAAATTGGAATTTAACACGAGGAAAATCCTTTCAACAGGCAATAGACGATCCTGCGAAATATTGTGTTTCCTTTTTTCCTTCTCAATCAATATTGGGATGATAGGACTTTAGGCTCATAAATATAATCCTCCTTCAGTTTTGTTAAAGAAAAGGATTTAGGATTATTTGTAAAGCGGAACAGGATACATATGTTGGCAAATATTGCGTTCTTTGTTATGTCTATAGAATGGCTATGCCTTAAAAGCCTTATTTTACTTTCTACGAACTAATTTGGGTAATTAAATAAATCTTTGTAATATCCTCGTTTTTGGTCCATAATATAATAAAGAAAATATATATCTAGCCTAAAAAAATATTGTCGTTAGGCCAAAGATTTTATGACCTTAAAATACGAATGAGAATATACATTGAAAAAAAGATTTACGTGGCATTAAAATTAAGCAACCTAAATTTTAGGATGAAATAATAAAATATTAATAAAAAATAATAAAATTAATATATTTATTTTTTGAAATAATGAAATATTAATAAAATATAATAAAATTAATATATTTAAAATACTAATTAAAATAAAGTTGAAATTGGGTCTGAAAACTGTATTAAATTCCAACTAAAATCTAAATTAATTATTAATGTATTCATTATTTCTGCACCCTATATAATTACCATTTGTCCGTGTTTTTTTTGCGCAAGTGTCACGATTCTTCTAAATAGATTCAGCAATTTGATTAAATATCTCGTTTGTTTATAAAACTTTCCATTATAACGAGTATCGGTAAAATTTATAACGTTGCAAAATGTTTACATTAATTGTTAGAACGTGATTTTCAATGAGATGTTTACACATAGTTGTGGTCTATGGTTAAAAAACTGCTAGAGCATTGAAGATTAGTCATCTAATTGATGCTTTATTCCACAGATTAACGTTACACCATTTAATTATTTTGAGTATACATTCAATTAGAGGTTAATTACCCATTTATAGGCACTAACTATAATTTTATGTATTTTTTTATATTTAAAAGTAATTATTGAATTCGTAAAACAATTGTTTAATTGATCATAATGTTTGATTGATTTGGGAACACCGATAGAAAAATGCCTCATAATTTCTGGGGGAAATAAATTAAATATTTACAAATATTGACTTATTTATCTCCATGTTTTTTGTCTTATTTGTCTTTTACACAGAAAAAAAAGTCCGTTATTAAACTGATGCAAAAATGAACTTATTTTTATGTATTTATGGGAGCCACCGTGGTGCAATCGTTAGCATGCCCGCCTTGCATACACAAGGTCGTGGGTTCGATTCCTGCCTCGACCGAACACCAAAAAGTTTTTCAGCGGTGGATTATCCCACCTCAGTAATGCTGGTGACATTTCTGAGGGTTTCAAAGCTTCTCTAAGTGGTTTCACTGCAATGTGGAACGCCGTTCGGACTCGTCATTGTCATTGAGCTTTACATGGAATCGGGCAGCACTCAGTGATAAGAGAGAAGTTCACCAATGTGGACTGAATAGCCTAAGTGAGCCTGATACATCAGGCTACCACCTAACCTAGCCTATATATATATTTATACACAGAAAAAATAGTTTTTTTACTTCAATCACGAAATTAATTGATTCAATTAATGGTTAATTGAAATGTCTTCAATCACAAAAATAATAGTACCAATCACCAAAGTCAATTAAAACACAAGTAAGGAAAGTCTAAAGTCAGGCAGTGCTGACTATATTATACCCTGCACCAGTTTGTAGATCTAAATTTTCGATACCATATCACATCCGTTAAATGTGTTGGGGGCTATATATAAAGGTTTGTCCCAAATACATACATTTAAATATCACTCGATCTGGACAGAATTTGACTTCTACAAAATCTATAGACTCAAAATTTAAGTCGGCTAATGGACTAGGGTGGAACACAATGTTAGTAAAAAAATAAATATGGGAAACATTTAAATCTGAAGCAATTTTAAGGAAACTTCGCAAAAGTTTATTTATGATTTATCGCTCGATGTATATGTATTAGAAGTTTAAGAAAATTAGAATCATTTTTACAACTTTTCGACTAAGAAGTGGCGATTTTAGTTACAAGGAAAATGTTGGTATTTTGACCATATATATATGGGAGCTATATCTAAATCTTAACCGATTTCAACCAAATTTGGCAGGCATAGCTACAATGCTAATTCTACTCCATGTGCAAAATTGCAATTAAATCGGAGTAAAAGATTGGCCTCTGTGGTCATATGAGTGCAAATCGGGCGAAAGCTATATATGGGAGCTATATCTAAATCTGAACCGATTTCAACCAAATTTGACACACATAGCTACAACGCTAATTCTACTCCCTGTGCAAAATTTCAACTAAATCGGAGCAAAAAATTGGCCTCTGTGGTCATTTGAGTGTAAATCGGGCGAAAGCTATATATGGGAGCTATATCTAAATCTGAACCGATTTCCACCAAATTTGACACGCATAGCAATAATGCTAATTCTACTCCCTGTGCACAATTTTAACTAAATCGGAGCAAAAAATTGGCCTCTGTGTCCAAATGAGTGTAAATCGGGAGAAAGCTATATATGGGAGCTATATCTAAATCTGAACCGATTTGGATGATATTTTGCAAGTTTTTCGAAACTCATAAAATATTCGGATGTACGGAATTTGAGGAAGATCGGTTGATATACACGCCAATTATGACCAGATCGGTGAAAAATATATATGGAAGCTATATCTAAATCTGAACCGATTTTTTCCAAAATCAATAGGGATCGTCTTTGAGCCGAAACAGGACCCTATACCAAATTTTAGGACAATCGGACTAAAACTGCGAGCTGTACTTTGCACACAAAAATACATCAACAGACAGACAGACGGACAGACAGACAGACAGACAGACGGACATCGCTAAATCGACTCAGAATTTAATTCTAAGACGATCGGTATACTAAACGATGGGTCTCAGACTTTTCCTTCTTGGCGTTACATACAAATGCACAAACTTATTATACCCTGTACCACAGTAGTGGTGAAGGGTATAAAAATATGGGAAACATTTTAATCTGAAGCAATTTTAAGGAAACTTCGCAAACGTTTATTTATGATTTATCGCTCGATATATATGTATTAGAAGTTTAGGAAAATTAGAGTCATTTCTACAACTTTTCGACTAAGCAGTGGCGATTTTACAAGGAAAATGTTGGTATTTTGACCATTTTTGTCGAAATCAGAAAAACATATATATGGGAGCTATATCTAAATCTGAACCGATTTCAACCAAATTTGGCACGCATAGCAACAATGCTAGTTCTACTCCCTGTGCAAAATGTCAACTAAATCGGAGCAAAAAATTGGCCTCTGTGGTCATAGGAGAGTAAATCGGCCGAAAGCTGTATATGGAAGCTATATCTAAATCTGAACCGATTTCAACTAAATTTGGCACGCATAGCTGCAATGCTAGTTCTACTCCCTGTGCAAAATTTCAACTAAATCGGAGCAAAAAATTGGCCTCTGTGGTCATATGAGTGTAAATCGGCAGAAAACTATATATTGGAGCTATATCTAAATCTGAACCGATTTCAACCAAATTTGGCACGCATAGCTACAATGTTAATTCTACTCCCTGTGCAAAATTTCAACCAAATTGGGGTAAAACTCTGGCTTCTGGGACCGTATTAGTCCATATCGGGAGAAAGATATATATATGGGACCTATATCTAAATCTGAATTGATTTCAATAAAATTAAGCACACTTGACTATAGTACTAATTGTTCTTCTTGTGCAAAATTTTAAGCAAATTAGGGTAAAACTCTGGCTTCTGGGGCCATATAAGTCCATATCGGGCGAAATATATATATGGGAGCTATATCTAAATCTGAACCGATTTCTTCCAAAATCAATAGGGATCTATTCTGAGCCAAGACACATACTTGTGCCAAATTTGAAGTCGATGGGACTAAAACTGCGACCTAGACTTTGATTACAAAAATGTGTTCACGGACAGACGGACATGGTTATATCGACTCAGGGACCCACCTTGAGCATTATTGCCAAAGACATCATGTGTCTATCTCGTCTCCTTCTGGGTGTTACAAACATATTCACTAACTTATAATACCCTGTTCCACAGTGTGGTGCAGGGTATAATGAATTGTTCCAATAAAAACATTAACATTAACATTACAATTCATTTTTGTGTTTGATTTTTGCTTCAATTAAAGGAGAGAGGCAGTACCAACTGCTTACAAACCAACCGAATAGCAGTTACTACACTAATAGAAAAAATTGCGTTCCGCAATCGTGACCGGACGGTGATAAAATGAAACGGAAACGTTGACAAAAAAATCAAAACGAAATGTTCACGATTTCGTCCACGGGCGTTCACGATTTTATGAACGGCATTCGTTTTTCTTTGGCCATGAAAATTCTGAAAATAATCCTAAGACGTTGTTATGGCAACTCCGGCGGTGGTGCAATGTGCTAAGGCGACTGTTTACGCGTATGGTGCAGACGACACAGGTTCGAGTCACGGTAGCGGAAATTTTTTTTTAATTTTGTTTTTAAATTCGCAACCATTACGTTTTCAGATCATGAACGCTGGTTGTTGTTTTGACCACGCATGGTGTCATTTTAACGTTGTCAGATTGACCCCTATGTTCTCAGTTTGACAACACATGTGTGTTGATTCACTTTCATGAACGGATCGTTTTGAAATGACCACGCCGTTCATGATTTTTTTCTATTGGTGTACATAGCGCTGATATAATTGCTCACTTCTAAAGGGTGATTTGTTAAGAGCTTGATAACTTTTTTAAAAAAAAAAACGCATAAAATTTGCAAAATCTCATCGGTTCTTTATTTGAAACGTTAGATTGGTCCATGACATTTACTTTTTGAAGATAATTTCATTTAAATGTTGACCGCGGCTGCGTCTTAGGTGGTCCATTCGGAAAGTCCAATTTTGGGCAACTTTTTCGAGCATTTCGGCCGGAATAGCCCGAATTTCTTCGGAAATGTTGTCTTCCAAAGCTGGAATAGTTGCTGGCTTATTTCTGTAGACTTTAGACTTGACGTAGCCCCACAAAAAATAGTCTAAAGGCGTCAAATCGCATGATCTTGGTGGCCAACTTACCGGTCCATTTCTTGAGATGAATTGTTCTCCGAAGTTTTCCCTCAAAATGGCCATAGAATCGCGAGCTGTGTGGCATGTAGCGCCATCTTGTTGAAACCACATGTCAACCAAGTTCAGTTCTTCCATTTTTGGCAACAAAAAGTTTGTTAGCATCGAACGATATATAATAAAATAGTATCATTAAGATAATGAAAAATTTTTGTTTATAACATGAAATAGTAATTTAACTAAAAAAAACTTTAATTTCTTTAAATAAAAATAAAATTTTCTTAAACAGTGTCTCATATGGGATAGTTGATAAAACTCTGCATTTTTAATTTAATCTTTATTACCAACTAAATAGGCAATGGTGAAGGGTTTCTTTTCCTGATTCGAGATGGCCGATGGCGATGATAGTGACGATAACGATGAGGATGAGGATGATGATGATCTCTCCTCATTTTCATTTGTCAATGCAAATAATTTCACATCTTTTTCCTCAATATCTCTAGCTGTTGATCCATTGTCAATTGCATTCGAGAGTTTCATCAATTCATTCAAATAAGCTGTCGATCTCATAGCCTGTTCAATTATTTCAAATGTTTGCTGGGAGAATTCCTTGTATTGTTCCTCAATGGCTATGTGTTCCAGTTTCTTAACACGACGACTCATGCGACAGGCAATGGTATTTTTATTACGTCTCTCTTGATCCTTGGGTGTTCTTTCCTTTTTGGGAAATTTTCGCACCATATTGCCATGATATTTGCATATACTCCGCAGAGTTTCATCACTGATTTTAGGCAATATTGCAGCAGTGGGAGAAATACTGGCCAACGATGTGGAGGTCAAAGGAGTTGATGTACGACGTTCTTGGGTTCGTGTCATGGGTAGAGGTGAAAAGTTGGCATAACTGTTAACACTGGTGAATGATGAGGTACGGGCTCGCTTGCAAGGCGGTGGTGATATAGATGTTGCCGATGAATTCGAGGCCATATAATTTTCGTATAAGCTGGCCGTATTTGAAGTTGTCATCTGATATTGAGGTTCAGCATCAGCATCATCATCATCTATACGTTCTATGTCCACATGTGCAAAATCATAATCATCACTGGAGTTGTGAGAATCATTTCTTGGTCTTTTGCTTTGGTCGAATTTTTTGTGGCGATATTCAAAGGATTCATCAATGATTAAAGACATTTTGCTAGATTTTTTTTGTTGCAAAATTTGGCAGAAATTTTATATAATTTTAAATTCAACTAAGTTTTGTAAATTTGAGAATGTTTTAATTTTCTAAACAATTTTGATAATTTTAAATTTAAATAATTTTAAATTTAACTAAGTTTTGTAAATTTGAGAATGTTTTAATTTTCTAAACAATTTTGAAGAGGGCTGATCTTTTTGTGATATTTAAAAAAAAAATCTTGTAAATTTAACAAAGTTTTTCTTTTTAAAAAAAATGTTGTGTTCTCCGTTGTCACGATTTGTCTCTAATGCTGTCTATTGGCAGACTATGCTTGTTTTTACAAAATCTAGCAACATATATACCACTCTACCGACTGAAGATGATTACGAAGGGTTTCCTATTTGTTTTTCTGATTTCTCTGTTATCAGGCAAATTTTGCCAAAACAATTTTATGACGTTGTTTGTTTGTTTTGCATCAAATGCACAGCTTCCAGAAGTGCATATCATTTTGACCACACACACTGTGTGTCTCAAAATCTATCCTTTGCATGGGTTGTGTGGATTAGGTAGATAGTTGATATGTTGGGTTGTAGTGATAAGCTCTTTGTTTACGCAGTCACAGTGAACCATGCACGAACATGTTCAATAGAGATAAACACTGGTGCGATATGGATTTATTTGGTGGTGATGATTGTTTTGACTAAATTGTATTATTGTGTACCTTCAGCTTATACAGAGAGAGTAGAAATATGATCAGCCGTAACATGTTTCAAGAGCTTAATATTACTTTTTTTTACGGGAAATATATGACATGCTGGTCGCAATCATATTATCTTTTCCGAAATTATTTTTCTGATTTCGGCAAGCATGTTATGTTTAGCAATATTTTTGGTAACACAAAATGTTCCATGGTCTTTTGGTGGAAAAAGTAACTTTGTTTTCTTGAAATATGTTTGGGGTGATCATATTCCTTCATTGCACTATGGGCGGAAATCGCAAAACAGCGGCAAAAAGTCAAATTTTCAAAATGAAAAATTATTGGATATTCCAATTGAACTTACTTTAGAACATCTTGGAAAGTTCTAAACAAAAGTTAATTTAAAACTTGACAACCCTGTTCACGAGTAAAAAGCTGCCAACTTTTACCAAAATTTATACAAGTTGCGTGTACTCAAGGCAAGCAAAAATTGAAAAATTTCGTGTTTAATTTTTTTTCGCAATAAAACTTTTAAATATGGATTCTAAGAGGAGGATTTTTAGTTCAAAATGTTGTAAACACTTTAAAAAATATTTTTGTTTTTGAATTTGTTGTTTCAATAGTGCTGTTTATTTGTGAAAATTTTAGTACATAGGTTAGGTTATGTGGCAGCCCGATGTATCAGGCTCACTTAGACTATTCAGTCCATTGTGATACCACAGTGGTGAATTTCTCTCTTATCACTGAGTGCTGCCCGATTCCATGTTAAGCTCAATGACAAGGGACCTCCTTTTTATAGCCGAGTCCGAACGGCGTTCCACATTCCAGTGAAACCACTTAGAGAAGCTTTGAAACCCTCAGAAATGTCACCAGCATTACTGAGGTGGGATAATCCACCGCTGAAAAATGTTTTGGTGTTCGGTCGTAGCAGGAATCGAACCCACGACCTTGTGTATGCAAGGTGGGCATGCTAACCATTGCACCACGGTGGCTCCCTAGTACATACGTATATATGCGAGGAATAGAACTAGATTTGTTAACGATCGTTAATGAAAATCTTTGCTGGTTATTGTTCGTGCACTGAAAAAAAGCATGTCCGGTTCCAAAGATTTTGTCTTTACTTTAAACATTTTGGTATTAGTTCCGAGCCAAAGAAGCGGAGAATACAAGTAAGGATAATTTTAAGACACAATTCTCTTTTGAATGTGGGTTTTGTGTACTTCTACGAAGCAAATTTTATTTTTTCGCTTTTTCAGCGTTTTTCTTTCATATGCTATCAAAGTCCTTTAAAAACGAGTTAACGACAACTTATTTTCCAAATTAAGACTTGACTTCCAGTAGAAATTCTGCTATGTTTCAAGTAAAAAACTTGTTTAAAATAAAGTATTGAAAAACATGTCCTATATTTGTACGATTCTTTGCTTTATAGCCAAGATGCCAAAAGGCAACAAATTTAAAGACAATTTCATTCAATTTAAAGAATTTTTCTGACTTATTATAGTCAAGTTGACCTTAGCCCAAACACTTTTTCTTTCATGTTATGATACCCATTTTTAAGTCAAATCACTTAATTATAAGGACAATAGAACTTCATTGAAAAGTTTATCGACTTTTGGACAAGGAAAATAACTTTATTTTAGAGAAATGCGTCTTCTATGCTAAGCAAAATTTGTATTCGTATTTTAAAGACATGAAATCTTTGACCTCACGACAATATTTTTGTTCAGTGCAAGGCATCTTAAAACTTCTTAACATCATCTTCTAAATTGTAAGTTAGTCCATGCGGGATATATAGTAGACAAAAGAAAGGTCGATTAAATACGTATATATTCAGTTCTTGACCGGTATATATATAGGGAAGAAATAATTACGAGCCGATATGAACTTTTGTGCGGTAATTATAGAGCCAGAATAGAAATATGGTGGTCGCTTTTTATGAGGGCTACATACAATTATGAACACGAGGCTACCAAAAATGGTAGATTTTTTACTGTTTGGTAGATTGGTAGAATTCTTGATGGTTGGGAAGATTTTTGCAAAATATTCCTCTCCAAATAAGAGGTGCTTCATAAATTTCTATAGAAATAATATTTTGACAAAATTTTCTATAGAAATAAAATTTTGACAAAATTTTCTATAGAACTAAATTTTTGACAAAATTTTCTAAAGAAATAAAATGTTGACAAAATTTTCTATAGAAATAAAATTTTGACAAATTTTTCTATAGAAATATAAAATTTTGACAAAATTTTATTTCTGTAGAAAATTCGTTCAAATTTTTTATCATTGAAAATTTGTCAAAATTTTATTTCTAAAGAAAACTTTATTAAAAATGTACTTCTATGGAAAATTTCGTTAAAATTTTATTTCTATAGAAACTTTTATCAAAATTTTATTTCTATGGAAAATTTTGTCAATTTTTTTCTATGGAAAATTTTGTAAAAATTTTATTTCTATAGAATATTTTTTCACAATTTTATTTCTATAGAAAATTTCGTCCAAGGTTAGGTTAGGTTAGGTTAGGTGGCAACCCGATGTATCAGACTCACTTAGACTATTCAGTCCATTGTGGTACCACATTGGTGTACTTCTCTCTTATCACTGAGTGCTGCCCGATTCCATGTTAAGCTCCATGAATTCTTGATGGTTTGGAAGATTTTGCAAAATATTCCTCTCCAACTAATAGGTGCTTCATAAATTTCTATAGAAATAATATTTTGACAAAATTTTATACAGAAATAAAGTTCTGACAAAATTTTCTATAGAAATAAAATTTTGACAAAATTTTCTATAGAAATTATATTTTGACAAAATTTCCTAAAGAAATAAAATGTTGACAAAATTTTCTATAGAAATAAAATTTTGGTAGATTATTTTCAGCTCGAGTAGCAATCGTGATTTTTCTGTGATTGGGGATCGGTTTATATGGGGGCTATATATAATTATGGACCATTTTTTGCATGGTTGTTAGAGACCATATACCAACATCATGTACCAAATTTCAGCCGGATCGGATGAAGTTTGCTTTTCTTTGTGCCTCCGAAAGCCAAATCTGGGGATCGGTTTATATGGCTATGGTTTGTATGGCTATATATAATTATGGACCGATGTGGACTAATTTTTGCATGAATGTTAGAGACCATATACCAAATTTCAGCCGGATAGGATACAATTTGCTTCTCTTAGATGCTCCGGAGGTCAAATCTGGGGATCGGTTAATATGGGGGCTATATATAATTATGGACCGGTGTGGACCAATTTTTGCATGGTTGTGAGAGACCATATACCAACATCATGTACCAAATTTCAGCCGGATTGGATGAAATTTGCTTCTCTTTGAGGCTCCGCAAGCTAAATCTGGGGATCCGCTTATATGGGGGCTATACGAGTATATAATTATGGACCGAAGTGGACCAATTGTTGCATGGATGTTAAACACCATATACCAAATTTCAGCCGGATAGGATACAATTTGCTTCTCTTAGATGCTCCGGAGGTCAAATCTGGGGATCGGTTAATATGGGGGCTATATATAATTATGGACCGGTGTGGACCAATTTTTGCATGGTTGTGAGAGACCATATACCAACATCATGTACCAAATTTCAGCCGGATTGGATGAAATTTGCTTCTCTTAGAGTCTCCGCAAGCCATATCTGGGGATCGGTTTATATGGGGGCTATATATAATTATGGTCCATTATAATAGACCAATTTTTGCATGGTTGCTAGAGGCCATATATCAACACCATGTGTCAAATTGCAGCCGGATCGGATGAAATTTGCTCCTCTTTGAGGCTCTGCAAGCCAAATCTGGGGATCCGTTTATATGGGGGCTATATATAATTATGGACCTGTGTGCACCAGTTTATTTGATAGTTGTTAAAGACCATATACCAGCATCATGTACAAAATTTCAGGCGGATCGGATGAAATTTGCTTCTCTTAGAGGCCTCGCAAGCCAAATTTAGGGGTCCGTTTATATGGGGGCTATACTTAAAAGTGAACCGATATGGCCCATTTGCAATACCATCCGACCTACATCAATAACAACTACTTGTGCCAAGTTTCTAGTCGATAGCTTGTTTCGTTCGGAAGTTAGCGTGATTTCAACAGACGGACGGTCGGACGGACATGCTTAGATCGACTCAGAATTTCACCACGACCCAGAATATATATACTTTATAGGGTCTTAGAGCAATATTTCGATGTGTTACAAACGGAATGACCAAGTTAAAAATTAACAAACATTTTTCAAAGAAATTGCAGAAGTAAATATGTTCCGTATGAGGTTCCTATTGTAATTATCATTTAGAAGAAAACTTTATTAGTTTTTAAGTAGTGAATTTTCTTACGCTAGATCAGGCAAATCGACCACTGTGCGTCTGTCTGTATATGTGTGCAAAGAACAGATCACCGTTAAAAGTCCGATCGTCCTCAAATTTGGCTTAGGGTCTTTCTTCAGCTCAAACATCGGTTTAGGTTTAGATATATAGAAATAACGTTTTGACAAAATTTTCTATAGAAATAACATTTTGAGAAGACTTTCTATAGAAATAAACATTGTTTCAAAAATACAAATAAAATTGTTTCCAAAATATTCTATATAAATAAAATTGTTTCAAAAATATAAATTTTCTATAGAAATAAAATTTTGACAAAATTTTCTATAGAAATAAAATTTTACAAATTAATATTTTTTGTTTGGTAGTTTTGTTTTTAGAATTATTCTTTGAAGCCAAACAATATTCATTGAGGGTAAATGGGTGCTATAAACAAAGATGTGCGTACATGTAAATCAAGATGATCAAAAAATAAAATTTGTAGGATATCTTCATAACGATCATACAAAAGAGTTTTGATATAACCTGCATAGCCATGTATCTTTCTGGCTCCAAAAATTATTGAAAATGGAAGAAAATCGGGTGATAAGAGCAACTTTTAGAACAATTTTATTTTAAAGTAAATAAACTTTTTGAATTGGTACCTTGGATCATTCCCTTTTCAATTTATAGTAAAATGTGCCAAAAACATATCCTTAATTTAGTTATGCGGGATACCGCCTTGTTTAATATTTTGAGAGAAAAGTTTGTTTAATATTTGCTGTAAAAATGTATTCGGTTCAATGAATTTTTTAATCAATCAACAGTATATTTATTTATTATCCGCTTTAATTGTCATTTTAGGTAGTTCCATGAATTTAGTATATATTTTATATTAATACGTTTTATGAAAATTATAACCAAATGGTTGCAAAATTACTAGTCAAGCGTGTTTGATTATTCATTTTATTTTCAGTGTAAAGTTATTAAGTTGTGTTGATACATTTATCTTTGAATTAATTGCAGTTAAATAGATTGATTATTTATTCTGTAAATTGATGGTACTTGTGTTTTTACGGCAGAAGCTTGTTGCAATATTCTTGGTCATCTCTCTATTGAATATGCATGAGTTCCGACTTTGGTACTTAAAACAAAGGCTAAGTGCTAGTGAGGGCACCTGAAGTGGATTTACACTTTGTGTACAATAGCAACATTGTCATAAGTCATAAGATTGAGAATGTAAATTAAAGTGAATACTGGTGAAACAAAACGTTATAGAAAAATTTTTATAGCGAATTTCAAATCTAACGGAGAATGATTCATTGAAAATAAATAGATCAAAGTTTCGCATACATGAAGCATATTAGGGTAAGACGAGGTTATTGGAAAGGTATGGCGAATTATAGTGATAATCAAAAATTCGATTTGAGTCGATTTTATTATGGAAATGAAAGCAATGTATTTGAAATAACGTGAATAAGGGTACCGAAAAAAGCAAATTAATTTTTTTTTGGATCCGGAAAGAAGGTGCAGAATTAGCTCAGTAGCAATGTGTTTTATATAGGGTTCTCATAGGGCGGAAGTAATCATTTTAAACATTCGCTGCATTGATTTTGCATTAGTTCTTCAGATATTATGCTATTTAAATATTTTTGATTTCATTAAAAAAATTGGGAAAGAATTACAATAAAAATTATTTTTCCTAACTTGTTCGACTTTTATTCACGGTTGCCGCAGTTGGTAGAATTCTACCAAAAATTGCAGAGTTTTAAATTTTGTCAAAATTTTATTTCCATAAAAAATTTTGTCAAAATTTTATTTCCAAAGAAAATTTTGTGAAAATTTTATTTCTATAGAAAATTTTGTCACAATTTTATTTCTATAGAAAATTTTGTCAAAATTTTATTGCCAAAGAGAATTTTGTTAAAATTTTATTTCCAAAGAAAATTTTGTCAAAATTGTATTTCTATAGAAAATTTTGTCAAAATTTTATTTCAATAGAAAATTTTGTCAAAATTTTATTTCTATAGAAAGTTTTATCAAAATTTTATTTCTTTGGAACATTTTGTCAAAATTTTTTATCTATAGAAAATTTTGTCAAAGTTTTATTTCTATAGAAAATTTTTCAAAATTTTATTTCTATAAAAATTGTTGCAAATTTTTATTTCTATAGAAAATTTTGTCAATAGGAAATTTGTCAAAATTTTATTGTTGCAAATTTTTATTTGTCAAAATTTTTCATCTACAGAAAATGTTGTCCAAATTTTATTTCTATAGAAAATTTTGTCAAAATTTTATTTCTATAGAAAATTTGTTAAACATTTTATTAATATAGAAAATTTTGTCATTCTGTAGAAAATTTTGTCAACATTTTTATTTCTATAGAAAATTTTGTCAAAATTTTTGTCAAATTTGTCAAAATTTTATATCTATAGAAAATTTGTCAAAATTTTATTGCTATAGAAATTTTTTCAAAATTTTATTTCTATAGAAAATTTTGTCAAAATTTTATTTCTATGGAAAATATTTGCAAAATTTTATTTTTATAGAAAGTATTTTCAAAACTTTATTTCTATAGAAAATTTTATCAAAATTTTATATGTATAGAAAATTTTTGCAAAATTTTATTTCAATGGAATATTTTTGCAAAATTTTATTTCTATAGAAAAATTTGTCAAAATTTTATTTCTATAGAAAATTTTGGCAACATTTTATATATACAGAAAATTTTGGCAAAATTTTATATATACAGAAAATTTTCTCAAAATTTTATTTCTATAGACAATTTTCTCAAAATTTTATATCTATAGAAAATTTTTCCAAATTTTTTCTCTATAGAAAATCTTGTCAACATTTTATTTCTATAGAAAATTTTGTCAAAATATTATTTTTATTGAAAATTCCTGGAAAAATTTTTATTTCTATAGAAAATTTGTCAAAATGTCATTCCTATAGAAAATTTTGTCAAAATTTTATTTCTATACAAAAATTTTGTCAAAAATTTAATTTCTATAGAAAATTTTGTCAAAATTTTATTTCTATAGTAAATTTTATCAAAATTTTATTTCTATAGAAAATTTTGTCAAAATATTATTTCTATAGAAAATTTTGTCAAAATTTTATTTCTGTAGAAAATTTTGGCAAAATTTTATATCTATAGAAAATTTTTCCAAATTTTTTTCTCTATAGAAAATTTTGTCAACATTTTATTTCTACAGAAAATTTTGTCAAAATGTTATTTTTATTGAAAATTCTTGCACAAATGTTTATTTCTATAGATAATCTTTGCAAAATTTTATTTCTATAGAAAATTTTGTCAAAATTTTAATTTCTATAGAAAATTTTGACAAAATTTTATTTCTATGAAAAATATTTGCAAAATTTTATGCCTATAGAAAATATTTTCAAAATTTTATTTCTATAGAAAATTTTTCAAAATGTTATTTCTATAGAAAAAATTTTCAAAACTTTATTTCTACAGAAAATTTTGTCAAAATATTATTTCTATAGAAAATTGTTCAAAATTTTATTTCTATAGAAAATTTTGTCTAAATTTTATTTCTATGGAAAATATTTGCAAAATTTTATTTTTATAGAAAGTATTTTCAAAACTTTATTTCTATAGAAAATTTTATATGTATAGAAAATTTTTGCAAAATTTTATTTCAATAGAACCTTTTTGCAAAATTTTATTTTAATAGAAAATTTGTCAAAATTTTATATCTATAGAAAATTTGTCAAAATTTTATTGCTATAGAAATTTTTTCAAAATTTTATTTCTATAGAAAATTTTGTCAAAATTTTATTTCTATGGAAAATATTTGCAAAATTTTATTTTTATAGAAAGTATTTTCAAAACTTTATTTCTATAGAAAATTTTATCAAAATTTTATATGTATAGAAAATTTTTGCAAAATTTTATTTCAATGGAACATTTTTGCAAAATTTTATTTCTATAGAAAATTTTGTCAAAATTTTATTTCTATAGAAAATTTTGGCAACATTTTATATATACAGAAAATTTTGGCAAAATTTTATATATACAGAAAATTTTCTCAAAATTTTATTTCTATAGACAATTTTCTCAAAATTTTATATCTATAGAAAATTTTTCCAAATTTTTTCTCTATAGAAAATCTTGTCAACATTTTATTTCTATACAAAATTTTGTCAAAATATTATTTTTATTGAAAATTCCTGGAAAAATTTTTATTTCTATAGAAAATTTGTCAAAATGTCATTCCTATAGAAAATTTTGTCAAAATTTTATTTCTATACAAAAATTTTGTCAAAAATTTAATTTCTATAGAAAATTTTGTCAAAATTTTATTTCTATAGTAAATTTTATCAAAATTTTATTTCTATAGAAAATTTTGTCAAAATATTATTTCTATAGAAAATTTTGTCAAAATTTTATTTCTATAGAAAATTTTGGCAAAATTTTATATCTATAGAAAATTTTTCCAAAATTTTTTCTCTATAGAAAATTTTGTCAACATTTTATTTCTACAGAAAATTTTGTCAAAATGTTATTTTTATTGAAAATTCTTGCACAAATGTTTATTTCTATAGATAATCTTTGCAAAATTTTATTTCTATAGAAAATTTTGTCAAAATTTTAATTTCTATAGAAAATTTTGACAAAATTTTATTTCTATGAAAAATATTTGCAAAATTTTATGCCTATAGAAAATATTTTCAAAATTTTATTTCTATAGAAAATTTTTCAAAATGTTATTTCTATAGAAAAAATTTTCAAAACTTTATTTCTACAGAAAATTTTGTCAAAATATTATTTCTATAGAAAATTGTTCAAAATTTTATTTCTATAGAAAATTTTGTCTAAATTTTATTTCTATGGAAAATATTTGCAAAATTTTATTTTTATAGAAAGTATTTTCAAAACTTTATTTCTATAGAAAATTTTATATGTATAGAAAATTTTTGCAAAATTTTATTTCAATAGAACATTTTTGCAAAATTTTATTTCTAAAGAAAATTTGTCAAAATTTTATATCTATAGAAAATTTGTCAGAATTTCATTCCTATAGAAAATTTTGTCAAAATTTTATTTCTATACAAAAATTTTGTCAAAATTTTAGTTTCTATAGAAAATTTTGGCAACATTTTATTTCTATAGAAAATTTTGGCAACATTTTATATATACAGAAAATTTTGGTAAAATTTTATATATACAGAAAATTTTCTCAAAACTTTATTTCTATAGACAATTTTGTCAAAATTTTATATATATAGAAAATTTTTCCAAATTTTTTCTCTATAGAAAATTTTGTCAACATTTTATTTCTATAGAAAATTTTGTCACAATATTATTTTTATTGAAAATTCCTGCAAAAATTTTTATTTCTATAGAAAATTTGTCAAAATGTCATTCCTATAGAAAATTTTGTCAAAATTTTATTTCTATACAAAAATTTTGTCAAAATTTTAATTTCTATTGAAAATTTTATCAAAATTTTATTTCTATAGAAAATTTTGTCAAAATATTATTGCTATAGAAAATTTTGTCAAAATTTTAATTCTATAGAAAATTTTGGCAAAATTTTATATACAGAAAATTTTGGCAAAATTTTATATATACAGAAAATTTTCTCAAAATTTTATTTCTATAGACAATTTTGTCACCATTTTATTTCTACAGAAAATTTTGTCAAAATGTTATTTTTATTGAAAATTCTTGCAAAATTTTTTATTTCTATAGATAATTTTTGCAAAATTTTATTTCTATAGAAAATTTTGTCAAAATTTTAATTTCTATAGAAAATTTTGACAAAATTTTATTTCTATGGAAAATATTTGCAAAATTTTATATCTATAGAAAATATTTTCAAAATTTTATTTCTATAGAAAATTTTTCAAAATTTTATTTCTATAGAAAATATTTTCAAAACTTTATTTCTACAGAAAATTTTGTCAAAATATTATTTCTATAGAAAATTGTTAAAAATTTTATTTCTATAGAAAATTTTGTCTAAATTTTATTTTTATAAAAAATTTTGACAACATTTTATTTCCAAAGAAAATTTGGTCAAAATTTTTTTTCTACAGAAAATTTTGCAAAATTTTATTTTTATAGAATATTTTTACAAAATTTTATTTCTATAGAAAGTTTTATCAAAATTTTATTTCTATAGAAAGCTTTATCAAAATTTTATTTCTATGGAACATTTTGTCTAAATTTTTTATCTATAGAAAATTTTGTCAAATTTTTATTTGTATAGAAAATTTGTCAAAATTTTATATCTATAGAAAGTTTTTGCAAAATTTTATTTCTATAGAAAATTTTTGCAATATTTTATTTCCATAGAACTTTAAAAGCACTTCCAGAAGATGCGCTTCCAAGGATGTTCTTTGTTTTAACTACCCAGGAAATTATTTTAATTAAATTTTGTATAACTTGGTTTTTTCATACTTTTAATGGTTAAATTTAACTTTTTTGTTTCAAATAGGTTAAAAACAGAGTAAGAATTCATATAATGGTACAAATCATTCAAATTTTGTCGAAAAAAATGCTAAATCCCATCTGAAAAAATTTCGAATTTTTGAAAATATTTAATGCCAAACGTTCCACACAAGCGTAAGAATGCATTAAAAGTCATTAAAAAATTTTTTTAAAATTATTTATTTTTCAAAATATCACAAAATTTCTTAATTCACATCGAAAACATTGAATTCGGATCACACCTAAAGAAGTGACGCAAATTACGTGCAACGGCAGTTGAAATGGAGGACTTCCACCCTATGACCATCCCATGTTAAATTCATCGCTTCTGCGTCAATTTTTCACCACTTCCGGATCCAAAAAAAAAACATTTCCATTACATTTTTGGCGGCGCTTTTTTTGCTGGGTATCCCTAAGGTAAGGAAAAAAAGGAATTTGTTTGCCACAAAAATTCCATATAGAAAATAAAAATATTTTTTGTTTCTACCTGCGGTAAGAGCATACAAAACAAAAATCATTGCCTCAGTAATGTAATCGCCATTGCCATTGTTCTCTGGCGCTATATGTCCATTGTCATTTATTTGTACCGACAGCATCTTCGAGTATTTTTACCTGTTATGTGTAAACAAAAGGATTATCTTTATGGCCAAAAGGATTTTCTACTCTCATCGAATTATGGCTAAACCATTGATCATTTTGACTGCAAAATAAACAAACAAGATCATAAAGTGTGGATGTGAAAAATATCATGAGAGATAAAATATTGACAGTTACATTTCGAAAAAGGTAATGTCCACTCTTTATATGTTTGTATTGAATGTGAAGTTGACATAGTGACATGTTTTCATATTTTTTGACGCTATATACACTGAACAAAATTTTGCTTCAAATTTAGAAATAAATTTTCATATATTGAGTAGTCGAAAACGTCTCTTCGTATTTTGTGCAATATGCTGTTGGAAAGATGGCATTGTAAGTTTTATTTAATAAAAAACAAGTATATGCGGCCGAATCTAATGTACCCTCCACCATGGATTACCTAGAAACTTCTTCTAAAGACGGTCATCCACAATTGAATTACTTGGGTTGGGGCCGATGACAAGGCATCTTGAAACGTCTTACATCATCTTCTAAATTGTAAGTTAGTACATGCGGGATATATAGTAGACAAACGAAAGGTCGATTAAATACGTATATATTCAGTTCTTGACCGGTATATATAGGGAAGAAATAATTACGAACCGATATGAACTTTTGTGTGGTAATTATAGAGCCAGAACTGAAATGTGGGGGTCGCTTTATATGGGGGCTATATACAATTATGAACACGAGTCTACCAAAAATGGCAGATTTTTTTACTGTTTGGTAGATTGGTAGAATTCTTGATGGTTTGGAAGATTTTGCAAAATATTCCTCTCCAACTAAGAGGTGCTTCATAAATTTCTATAGAAATAATATTTTGACAAAATTTTCTATAGAAATAAAATTTTGACAAAATTTTCTATAGAAATAAATTTTTGACAAAATTTTCTATAGAAATTATATTTTGACAAAATTTTCTAAAGAAATAAAATGTTGACTAAATTTTCTATAGAAATAACATTTTGACAAAATTTTCTATAGAAATATAAAATTTTGACAAAATTTTCTATGGCAATAAAATTTTGGTAGATTATTTTTGGCTCTAGTGGCAATCGTGATTTTTCTGTGATTGGGGATCGGTTTATATGGGGGATATATATAATTATAGACCGATGTGGACCAATTTTTGCATGGATCATATACCAACATCATGTACCAAATTTCAGCCGGAAATTTGCTTCGGTTTATATGGGGGCGATATATAATTATAGACCGATGTGGATCAATTTTTGCATGGTTGTTAAACACCATATACCAAATTTCAGCCGGATAGGATAAAATTTGCTTCTCTTAGAGGCTCCGGAGGTCAAACCTCGGGATCGGTTTATATGGGGGCTATATATAATTATGAACCGATGTGGACCAATTTTTTCATGGTTGCTAGAGACCATTTACCAACACCATGTATCAAATTTCAGACGGAGCGGATGAAATTTGCTTCTCTTTGAGGCTTCGCAAGCCAAATCTGGGGATCGGTTTATATGGGGGCAATATATAATTATGGACCGATGTGGACCAATTTTGGCATGGTTGTTAAACACCATATATCAAATTTCAGCCGGATAGGATAAAATTTGCTTCTTTAGAGGCTCCGTAGGTCAAATCTGGGGATCGGTTTATATGGGGGCTATATATAATTATGAACTGATATGGACCAATTTTTTCATTGGTTGCTAGAGACCATTTACCAACACCATGTATCAAATTTCAGCCGGAGCCGATGAAATTTGCTTCTCTTTGAGGCTCCTCAAGCCAAATCTTGGGATTCGTTTATATGGGGGCTATATATAATCATCTACCGATATGGATCAATTTTTGCATGGTTGGTAGAGCCCATATACTAACACCACGTACCAAATTTCAACCGGATCGGATGAATTTTGCTACTCTAAGAGGCTCCGAAGGTCAAATCTGGGGAGCGGTTTATATGGGGGCTATATATAATTATGAACTGATGTGGACCAATTTTTTCATGGTTGCTAGAGACCATATACCAACACCATGTACAAATTTTCAGCTAGATCGGATGAAATTTGCTTCTCTTAAAGGCTCCGCAAGCCAAATCTGGGGATAGGTTTATATGGGGGCTATATATAATTATGGACCGATGTAGACCAATTTTTGCGTGGTTGTTGTAGACCATATACCAACACCATGTATCAAATTTCAGCCGGAGCGGATGAAATTTGCTTCTCTTAGAGGCTCAGCAAGCCAAATCTTGGGATCCCTTTATATGGGGGCTATATATAATCATCTACCGATATGGACCAATTTTTACATGGTGGGTAGAGCCAATATACTAACACCACGTACCAAATTTCAACCAGATCGAATGAATTTTGCTCCTCTAAGAGGCTCCGGAGGTCAAATCTGGGGATCGGTTTATATGGGGGCTATATATAATTATGGACTAAGTTTTTGCATGGTTGTTAAACACTATATACTAACACCATATACCAAATTTCAGCCGGATAGGATAAAATTTGCTTGTCTTAGAGGCTTCGGAGGTCAAATCTGGGGATCGGTTTATATGGGGGCTATATATAATTATGGACCGAAGTAGACCAATTTTTTGCATGGTTGTGAGCGACCATATACTAACACCACGTACGAAATTTCAGCCAGATCGGATGAAATATGCTTCTCTTAGAGGCTCCGTAAGCCAAATCTGGGGGTCCGTTTATATGGGGGCTATACGTAAAAGTGGACCGATATGGTCCATTTGCAATATCATCCGACCTATATCAATAACAACTACTTTTGCCAAGTTGTAAGTCGATTGCTTGTTTCGTTCGGAAGTTAGCGTGATTTCAACAGATGAACGGATGGACATGCTTAGATCGACTCAGAATTTTATCTCGACCCAGAATATTTCAGCCAGATCGGATGAAATATGCTTCTCTTAGAGGCTCCGCAGGCCAAATCTGGGGGTCCGTTTATATGGGGGCTTTACGTAAAAATGGATCGATATGGCCCAATTTCAATATCATCCGACCTATATCAATAACAACTACTTTTGCCAAGTTGACAGATGGACGGACGGACATGCTTAGACCGACTTAGAGTTTCACCTCGATCCAGAATATATACTTTATGGGGTCTTAGAGCTATATTTCGATGTGTTTCCTATGGTGGAGGGTATAGAAACATGCCGAATATTATGAATATGTATGTCTTTATACATATTCATTTCTTAGTCGGTTTATATAGAAGAGTCTCAAAATATATAAGAATCTCTAAGAACCAATTTCCGCACGGTAACAAAGAATCAAATTTAAAACGGATCGGACGAAATTTGATTCTCCATGAAGTCCCAGAAGTCATATTTTGGGTGTCGGTTTATATGAGGTACGATATAGACCAATTTTTGCATGATTTGTAGAAAGCATATACTGACATCACGTACCAAAATTCTATCAGATCGTATTAAATTTACTTTCTCGGAAGGCTGAACAAGTAACTCACTGGGACTTGGCTTATATGGAGGCTATATATAATTATAAATATGATACGATATTATGGTTATTAGAGGCCATAGATTTAGATCGCGTACCCAATTTCAACCGGATCGGACGAAATTTGCCTTTCCAAGAGTATCCGCAGGTCAAAATAAAAATTTGGAAAATTTTTCTGTAGAAATAAAATGTTGACAAAATTTTCTATACAAATAAATTTTTGATAAAATTTTCTATAGAAATAAAATTTTGACAAAATTTTCTATAGAAATAAAATTTTGACAAAATTTTCTATAGAAATAAAATTTTGAAAAAGTTTTCTATAGAAATAAAATTTTGACAAAATTTTCTATAGAAATAAAATTTTGACAAAATTTTCTATAGAAATAAAATTTTGACAAAATTTTCTATAGAAATAAAATTTTGACAAAATTTTCTATAGAAATAAAAATTTGACAAAATTTTCTATAGAAATAAAATTTTGACAATATGTTCTATAGAATTAAAATTTTGACAACATTTTCTATAGAAATCAAATTTTGACAAAATTTTCTATAGAATTAAAATTTTGACAAAATTTTCTATAGAAATACAATTTTGACAAAATTTTCTATAGAAATGAAATTTTGACCAAATTTTCTATAGAAATAAAATTTTGACAAAATTTTCTATAGTAATACGATTTGACAAAATTTTCTATAGAAATACAATTTTGAGGCAATTTTCTATAGAAATAAAATTTTGACAAAATTTTCTATAGAAAAAAATTTGACAAAATTTTCTATAGAAATAAAAATTTGAATAACATTTTCTATAGAAATAAAATTAAAAAAAAAAAAATCCATTGAAGTAACATTTGCCAAAAATGTACTATAGAAATTTGTTTTGAGTGTAGCTTCATATCTTTTCAGTGGTACATTTTATCGTACTTTTTTTCTAATGTAATTTAATTTTATTCAAAACGTGCCTAAAGTGATCATCGATAATTTATTTCTCTACGTTTGAATATGAAATAAGTGTGCTAAATTTATTTGAATTCGCATAGTCACTATGATTTGCGGTTGGGATTTGTTTTAGAATTTTAATGAAATGGCTTCAAAGGAAAATTACAATTTTTTTTGTCCACTAACCGCAACAATGGAGTCAAAATCTTGTCATTTAAATCAAGTTATTGAAATGTTATATTAATATATTTATTGTGTTAATCTAACGGTCATTACTAAATAGTGGTAATGAGAAGTCACTGGGTTGCATTGATTAGCATACCCACAATGCGAAGAGAGCATGGTTGCCACAGTTGGTAGAATTCTACCGAAAGTGGTAGATTATTTACTTTTTAGTAGAATTTTTGATGTTTTGATGGATTTTACAACACCTTTCTTTCCAGCTAAGAAGTAGATAAATTTTCTATAGAAATAAAAATTTGACAAAAAATCGCTATAGAAATAAAATTGTATACACTGAAATAATTTTTATAATCCTTGCATCAAAAATTTTTTTCATTAAATTTTGGACACAAATTTTGAAAATTTACGTTCCTCCGTTAATGTCGCATATTTTTGAACTAAGGGTAATTTTCCTTAAAGTAAAGAACCACATTTTTGATTTAAAGAAATTGTCCTTAAATTAAATGAAATATTGAAACTTTAGATTTAAGATAAAAACGCTTCATATATTTATAAGCTAAGACTTATTTTGAGGATTTAGTGTCTTTGGTTTAAAGTTTGTTTGGAAATAAGAAAACTTTTTTTTGTCTTTGAAATATCCGTAATAATTTGGATTTTAAACTGGTATTTGTTTGTACGGGATTACTGTTATTAATAAACCGCGAAAAGAGAATGAAAATTTGATAAATGAGATCTGTATCCTAATTTTAATTTTATTGGTCCTAGATTTAAAGCCAGATAGGTCGCTAAAAAATTTCTTAAGGGAAATCTTTGGATCCAAGTAAACTTTTTTTGGAGTTTAGAAATACAATTTTGAGAATATTTTCTGTAGAAATAAAATCTTAACATAATTTTCTACAGAAATGAAATTTTGAGATTTGAGAATTGTCCATAGAAATAAAAATTTGCAAAATTTTTCATAGAAATAACCCTACGGGAAATGGATCAACCACGGAACCGGTACAGGACTAGTCCCTAGTGTGTATGGACCAGTCCCAGTTCTGGTCAAAACGTATGGAAGGGACCGGTCACTTTAACATGGGTTTGTCATTGACGGAGTAAATTTATATTTTGGGACGCGTCTTTGACTCATCCCAAAGGACACGTCCTGGGACAATTTAGCAGGAGCACCCCATAGACCCTCAGGAACCAGTCTCGGACAAACTCTTAGAAATCTGTTTCAATTTGGGCATCCCAATCGAACTCAAAATGAAAAAAAAAAAACAAAAACTTTTGAAATATGTCGAACAATAGGTTAATCTGATAATTTTATTTCACTAGATTTGAAAATGTTTGCTATTAAAATCTTAATGGATCTGAGATTTTAATATCAAGCTAGTACGAAAATAAATAAATTACGACTATTTAAAAATTGCAACTAACTGGAGTACAGGGACCAGTTTTGTGATAGGTCCGTCAGTGGCAATTTGCTCCAATTTCCCATAGGGAAACAATTTGCAAAAATTTTCTTAAAAAAAAATTGGAAAAAATTTCTATAGAAATAAAAGTTTAGCAAAATTTTCCATAGAAATAAACTTTTGACACAATTTTCTATAGAAATACAATTTTTACGTTTCCGTTGAAATTTTTATATAGAATTTTGACAAAATTTTCTATAGAATTAAAATTTTAACAAAATTTCTTATAGAAATAACATTTTGAGAAAATTTTTGTATAGAAATTAAATTTTGACAAATTTTATATCGAAGTAAAATTTTGACAAAATTGTCTATAGAAAAAACTTTGACAATAATTTATATAGAAAAAAAATTTGACAAAATTTTCTATAGAAACATAATTTTGACACAATTGCTACAGAAATAAAATGTTGACAAAATTTCTATAGAAATAAAATTTTTTACAAAATTTTCTATATATATAAAATGTTCCACAAAATTTTCTATAGAAATAAAATTTAGACAAAATTTGCTGTAGAAATAAAATTTTTACAAAGTTTTATATAAATATAAAATTTTGACACAATTTCTATAGAAATGAAATTGTGACAAAATTTTCTGTAAAAATAAAATTTTGACAAAGTTTTATATTGAAATAAAAATTTGACACAATTTCTATAGAAATAAAATTTTGACAAAATTATCTAAAGAAATAAAATTTTACCAAATTTATCTATAGAAAAAAAAATTGGACAAAATTTTCTATAGAAATAAAATGTTGACAAAACTGTTTATGGAAATACAATTTTGACAAAATTTTCTATAGAAATAAAATGTTGACAAAACTGTCTATGGAAATAAAATTTGGCAAAATTTTCTATAGAAATAAAATGTATACAAAACTGTCTATGGAAATAAAATTTTGACAAAAGTTTCTATAGAAATAAAATTGTGACAAAATTTTCTACAGAAATAAAATGTTGACAAAACTGTCTATGGAAATAAAATTTTGACAAAAGTTTCTATAGAAATAAAATTGTGACAAAATTTTCTATAGATATAAAATTTTGAAAAAACTGTCTATGGAAATAATATTTTGAAAAAATTTTCTATAGAAATAAAATTTGGCAAAATTTTCTGTAGAAATAAAATTTTGACAAAATTATCTAAAGAAATAAAATTTTGACAAAATTATCTAAAGAAATAAAATTTTACCAAAATTATCTATAGAAAAAAAATTGGACAAAATTTTCTACAGAAATAAAATGTTGACAAAACTGTCTATGAAAATACAATTTTGACAAAATTTTCTATAGAAATAAAATTGTGACAAAATTTTCTATAGAAATAAAATTTTGACAAAATTTTCTACAGAAATAAAATGTTGACAAAACTGTCTATGAAAACACTATTTTGACAAAATTTTCTATAGAAATAAAATGTTGACAAAACTGTCTACGGAAATAAAATTTTGACAATATTTTCTTTAGAATAAATTTTAACAAATAAATAAATTTTGACAAAATTTTCTATAAAAATAAAATGTTGACAAAACTGTCTATGGAAATAAGATTTTGACAACATTTTCTATAGAAATAAAATTTTGACAAAATTTTCTATAGAAATAAAATTTGTCAAAAATTTCTGTAGAAATAAAATTTGGCCAAATTCTCTGCAGAAATAAAATTTTGACACAATTTCTATAGAAATAAAATTTAAAAAAAAAAATTATCTAAAGAAATAAAATTTTACCAAAATTATCTATAGAAAAAAATATGGACAAAATTTTCTATAGAAATAAAATTTGAACAAAATTTTCTATAGAAATAAAATTTTGACAAAATTGTATATAAAACTTAAATCTGTGTTATTTTTGCAAAAAAATAATAAATTTAAATATTTCTCTGTGAATTTAAACAAATTTAAATCATTTAGTTAGCCTAGAGAGAAAGAGAAATCATATATTTTTCGCTGAATTTTATCCTGACGTCGTCATGTTGCATTCTTTAGTACTAATTCCCTTATTTTAACCCTATTATCGCTTGTGCTTCCCTTTGCAGAACCATATTATTGTTCGTTGGACGGAACATAATCTCGAAGTCTGCGTTTGGTGAATCCTTTTACCACAAACTTATCCTCGACATTGAAGGTCTCCCCGGGTTTCCTGATTATATCGATTGATTCATTCGTTCAGGGGTATTTGGTAGAGCAACTTTTTATTCCTTATAGGAAAAAACAAAAACGTATGTACAATGAATGAAGCACATGTTTTAAAAGTACAAACTTTAGATTAGTCACATGTTTTATTCCCAGAGACGCGGCTGAAGGTGTTGATGATTACAGCTTCCTCCACTAAAAAATAAAACTTAGTCGTGAGATTAGATTTGTAAATTTACTTGATTTGTGTTAGATCTATGATGTTGTCGCTGTTAATCGACTTTGGACCCCCTTTGACTTTGGTAAATTATTATTACTATTGTTATTGGTGGTGTTCTATTAAAACTATTGGATATAGGTTTTCATTTAATTGGAATATATAAATAGACAATTGATCAGTAGCTGGTAGTTCAGATGAAATCGTGTCGCGTTTGAATACGGGTGACTCTCAATATAACGTTGTAATCAATTTCAACAAACAAAATGTCAAAATTACTCAGTGTATTACTATTAGTAACGGGTTGCAATATTTTGGGAGTTTTTGCAGCACCTCCAAAAGATGTCAGCGCTTTGCGTGAGTGAAAAAATGAAATTAAAAAAAAAAAACAGCAGAAATGTTTTCTACAAGTGTTCAGTTTTTTTTTTGAAATGTTAAAAATCTGTCAATAACTGAATCCTGTTCTGTATGAAAAACGATTTGTGTATAACAAACAAAAAAGAATTTTTATGATTCTATTGATTAGAAATTCAAGTTAATTTTAAAAATAAAAATTATTAGACGAGTGTAAAGTAAATATATGAAGTTTCAATGCAGTAATGAAAATATCATTAAAATCCAAATAATTGGTGATTTTACATGGCTACGGGCTAGATCTCGATTGTGTGGGCCAATACCAAATCGGGCGACATTGACATAAGGCGGAGCTTTATCTAAATCTTGACCGTTCTGTGGAGTTTATAGGATATGACTACAATATAAGGAAAATCAGCACTTAAACTGTGTGTAAAATGTTGATAATCTGGCCATATTTGCTTAATTCGGAAGGTCATATTTATGGAGGCTAATCTATATCTGAACCGATTTGGACCAAATGTGATATACATAAATACAATATTAAATCTATTTTCTGTATAAAATTAAACAATTGAAGTAAAGTCCAGTGGAAATGGATCTAAACTATGAAATTTTCTAACATATTTCCCCAAATCATATGTACACATACATATATGGGAGCTATATATAAATCTGAACCGATTTTCACCAAATTTGGCACGCATAGTAAGAATGATAATACTACTATCTCTGCAAAATTTGACTTAACTCGGAGTAATATTATGGTCTGTAATGCAAATTTGCAAACGAGCGGACTTAAAATGCGAGCTGTACTTTCCACATAAAAATACATGAACAGACAGACGGACAGACAGACAGATAGCAAGCAGACAGAAAAACGGACATCGCTAAATCGACTCAGAATGTAATTCTAAGACGTCCGGTATACTAAAAAATGGGTCTTAGACTGAAAATTCTTGGCGTTACATACTAATGCACAAAACCTTTAGCAAAACTCGATTTTTCATATTTGACCAATATTGGAAATGCCGGTTTTTTTTCAATTTTTTTTTTGTTTTTACTTGGTTTTAGAACAAAATCCATAGTCGAAGTTTGAAAAGATTAGAAAAAGTGGATAGAATAGAAAAGTGGAAATTTTAACAACTTTACACAGATATTTCGGAATTTATCAAATTTAGGAAAGTCGATTTGGCGATTTTTTGCCATTTGGCGAATTTTTGCGAATATTTAATAGTCGACTTTTGAAATTGTAACTTTAGAAAAATCGATATTTCTGTATTTTAAAATCGAAACTGTCGACTTTTGCTTGCCGCGGCGATTAGTCACTTTGACTCGATTTTCAAGAAAATCCAAAGCCATTAATCTTTCTTCGATTTTAATTTTTTTCCCAAAACAGTAATTAGTCGAATTTCTCCCTGGACCTAATGGAATTACTATCCCAGCAAAAAAAAAGCGTCGCCAAAAAAGTAATGAAAATGTTCTTTTTGGATCCGGAAGTGGTGCAAAATTGACGCAGAAGCGATGAATTTAAAATGGGCTTGTCATAGGACGGAAGTCCTCCATTTCAACAGCCGATGCACTGAATTTGCATCACTTCTTTAGGTGTGATCCGAATTCAATGTTTTGGATGTAAATTAAAAAATTCTGTGATATATTGTCAAATAAATAATTTTTATAATTTTTTATAATTTTTTATAATTTTTAATGGATTCTAACGCTTGTCGGAAACGTTAGACCTCAAATATTTTAAAAAATTCACAATTTTTTCAGTTTGCATTTAGCCTTTTTTTCGACAAAATTTTAATGATTTGTACCTTTTTATTTTATGAATTCTTAATCTGTTTTTAAGATCTTTAAAACAAAAAAAAACGTTAAAATTACCCATTAGTACGAAAAAACCAAGTTAGAAAAACTTGAATTAAAAGAACTTCCTGGGTAGTTAAAATAAAGAATATCATTGGGAGTTCATCTTCTGGAAGTGCTTTTAATGTTGTGCCTTTGGAAAAACTTCCAACTTTTTTGCTGGGATGTTGGGGATGTTGTTGAATCGACAACATTATAAGAGTCCAAATTTAAATTCAAATGTGAACAATGACTGACAAAATTCAAAAAATAATAAGAATATACGGCCGTAAGTTCGGTCAGGCCGAATCTTATGTACCATCCACCATGGTTTGCATAGAAACATCTACTAAAGACTGTCATCCACAATCGAATTACTTGGGTTGCCGTAACACTTGCCGATGGCAAGGTATCTTAAAATTTCTTAATATCGTCCTCTTAATTGTAAGCTAGTCCATACGGCGTATATATGTTATTAAAGAAAACAAAAGGCCGATTAAATATGCATATAATTAAATTTGACAAAATTTTCTATAGAAATAAAATTTTGACAACATTTTTTATAGAAATAAAATTTAGACAAAATTTTGTATAGAAATAAAATTTAGACAACATTTTCTTTAGAAATACAATTTTGACAAAATTTTTTATAGAAATACAATTTTGGTAGATTATTTTTGGCGATATGGACCAATTTTTGTGGGATTGGCGATCTGCTAACTATAGACCAATATGTTAGAGACCATATACTAATACCACGTACAAAACTTCAACCGGATCGGATGAATTTTGCTTCTCCAAGAGGCATGGTTGGTAGCGACCATATACTAGCACCACGTAGCAAATTTCAACCGGATCGGATGAAATTTGCTCTTCCAAGAGCCTCCGGAGTTTAAATCTGGGGATCGGTTTATATGGGGCCTATATATGTAATTATGGACCGATGTGGACCAATTTTTGCATGGTTGTTAGAAACCATATTCCGACACCAAGTACCAAATTTCAACCGGATCGGATGAAATTTGCTCTTCTAAGAGGCTCTGGAGGTCAAATCTAGGAATCTATATATATGTGGGGGCTATATAAATTATGGACCGATATGGACCAATTTTTGCATGGTTGTTAGAGACTATATACTAGCACCACGTACCAAATTTCAACCGGATTGGATGAAATTTGCTCTTCCAAGAGGTTTCGGAGCTTAAATCTGGGGATCGGTTTATATGGGGGCTATATATAATTATGGACCGATGTGGACCAATTTTTGCATGGAGACCATATTCCAACACCACGTATCAAATTTCAACCGTATCGGATGAAGTTTGCTTCTCCAAAAGGCTCCCGAGGTCAAATCTAGGGATCGATATATATATGGGGGCTATATATAATTATGGATCGATATGGATCAATTTTTGCATGGTTGTTAGAGACCATATACTAGCACCACGTACTAAATTTCAACCGGATCCGATGAAATTTTCTCTTGCAAGAGGCTCCGGAGTTCAAATCTGGGGATCGATATACTCGTATATGGGGGCTATAATATATATAGCCCTCATATAAACCGATCCCCAGATTTAGCTTGCGGAGCCTCAAAGAAAAGCAAATTTCATCCGATCCGGTGCTTTTTGGAGGAGCAAAATTGACCCGATCTGGTTCAAACTTAGTACGTGGTGTTAGTATATGGTCTCTAACAACCATGCCAAAATTGGTCCATATCGGTCCATAATTATATATAGCTCTTATATAAACTGATCCCCAGATTTGACCTCCGGAGCCTCTTGGAGGATCAAAATTGATCCTATATGGTTGAAACTTAGTACGTGGTGTTAGTATATGGTTACTAACAACCATGCAAAAATTGGTCTATATCGGTTCATAATTATATATAGCCCCCATATAAACCGATCCCTAAATTTGACCTCCGGAGCCTCTTGAAGGAGAAAAATTTATACGATCCGGTTGAAATTTGGTACATTTCGCTAGTGTATGGCCGATAACAACCATATTATTTCTGTAGAAAATTTTGTCAAAATGTTATTTCTATAGAAAATTTATGAAGCATTTCATAGTTGGAGAGGAATATTTTGCAAAATCTTCCAAAACATCAAGAATTCTACCAATCTACCATACAGTAAAAAATCTGCAATTTTTGGTAAACTCGTGTTCATAATTGTATATAGCCCCCATATAAAGCGACCCGCATATTTCAATTCTGGCTCTATAATTACAGCACAAAAGTTCATATCGGTTCGTAATTATTTCTTCCCTATATATACCGGTCAAGAACTGAATATATACGTATTTAATCGACCTTTCCTTTGTCTACTATATATCCCGCATGGACTAACTTACAAATTTAGAATATAATGTTAAAAAGTTTTAAGATGCCTAATCATCGGCTGCAGCCCAAGTAATTTAATTGTGGAAGACCGTCTTTAGTAGAAGTTTGTACGCAATCCATGGTGGATGATATATAAGATTCGACCTGGCCGAACTTACGGCTGTATATACTTGTTTTCCTATAGAAATGTTTATCAAATTTTTTCCTATAGAAATTTTTGTCAAAATTTTATCCTATAGAAATTTTTTTCAAAATTTTTCCCTAATTGTTGTCAAAATTTTATTCCTAGAAAAAAATTTGACAAAAAATTTTATCCTAGAGAAAATTTTGTCAAAAATTTATTCCTACAGAAAATTTTGTCAAAATGTTATTTCTAGAGAAAATTTTGTCAAAATGTTATTCATAGAAAAAAAATTGGCAAAAAGTTATTCCTAGAGAAAATTTTGTCAAAATTTTATTCCTAGAGAAAATTTTGTCAAAATTTTATTCCTAGAGAAAATTTTGTCAAAATTTTATTCCTAGAGAAAATTTTGTCAAAATTTTATTTCTAAAGAGAATTTTGTCGACATTTTATTTCGATAGAAAATATTGTAAAAATTTTATTTCCATAGAAAACTTTGTCAAAATTTTATCCTATAGAAAATTTTGTCAATTTTTTTCTATAGAAGATTTAGTCAAAAATTTTTTCCTATAGAAAATTTTGTCAAAATGTTATTGCCAGAGAAAATTTTGTCAAAATTTTATACTGTAGAACATTTTGACATTTTGTCGAAATTTTATTCCTAGAAAAAATTTTGTCAAAATTTTATTTCTGGAGAAAATTTTGCCAAAATTTTATTTCTGGAGTAAATTTTGTCAACATTTTATTTCTAGAGAAAATTTTGTTAAAATTTTATCCTTTTATCAAAATTGCATTACTAGAAAAAATTTTATTTCGATAGAAAATTTTGTAAAAATGTTATTTCCATAGAAAAATTTGTAAAAATTTTATTTCGATAGAAAAATTTGTCAAAATTGTATCCTATAGAAAATTTTGTAATATTTTTTCTATAGAAGATTTAGTCAAAATTCTTTTCCTATAGAAAATTTTGTCAAAATGTTATTCCCAGAAAAAATGTTATCAAAATTTTATACTATAGAACATTTTGTCAAAATTTTATTCCTAGAAAAATTTTTGTCAAAATTTTATTCCCAGAGAAAATTTTGTCAAAATTTTATACTATAGAACATTTTGTCAAAATTTTATTCCTAGAAAAAATTTTGTCAAAATTTTATTTCTGGAGAAAATTTTGCCAAAATTTTATTTCTGGAGAAAATTTTGTTAAAATTTTATTTCTAAAGAAAATTTCGATAAAATTTTATCCTATAGATAATTTTGTCAAAATTTTATCCTTTTATCAAAATTGCATTACTAGAAAAAATTTTGTCAAAATTTTATTTCGATAGAAAATGTTGTAAAAATTTTATTTCCATAGAAAATTTTGTAAAAAATTTATATAGAAAAATTTTGTTAAAATTTTCCAAAATTAACAAAAAGTTTTCTTCCTGGGTGGTTCACTGTTTTTTCAGTGTGGTAAAATCATAAACCATATGAAAATCTTCTAAAATAAAACTAGATAGAAATGTTGACATATCAAAGTTCACGGTATGTAATGTAATTTCCATTAACATCTTTGAATAACTAAATAATCTAAAATATGCTTCCCATAGGTTCGTGTCTTAAATCTTTTGTTTAGTTCTGTCCTAAAAACCTCAAGATTATATAAGACAAATGCGTGTCTAGCCATTAATATGTGTACAATGTACATTTCCATCATTCCACATCTAACAAAGAGGGTTGTAGCTTAGAAAATCGTTAATAATAGCTTAGTTTCCGTTCATAATTTATTTTCGAGTTTAGTGTGAAATATATAATTCATCATTTCTACTTACTATAAAGTAAATTGTAACGCATTGTATAAAATAACTTAGTACATTCCTAAGATAAACATTAGTCCTTCCAAAGTAAGTACTTTATATTACGAAGTAATGCAAATTCTTTGAAATTGCATTCTATAATAAAGTCATCCCTTATAAACTGGGTGAAATTATAGAAAATATAAATGCTTGTTATATTATTAGTATTTTATCTTGATTTGCATGTAATATATAAAAGAAAATTATTTAATTTGCTCATCGTATTAATCCTATTAAGAAATACAAATCGTAATATAATCAATAATTGCGAATTCATTGTTGTGTGTAACTTTAATGAGTTCGTGTCTTAAGTCTTTTGTTTTGCATGCAATATAGCCTTCGTGATTAAATAAAATAATACAGTGCATTTTCTTAATACGAATATTAATTGTTTTTGTTTTTTACAGCGTATATATAGAAGAGAAAATATTATAGAAATTGCTTATTTGTATCAATGAAATTACTAGTGAATGACTGGCTATTTAGTTATTATTTATATTTTGATTGTTAGAGAATGTCTGTCTTTAAATGAAATGAATTAAGTACAAATTTATGGAAAATATCCAGTTAAATTTATTACAAAATTATAAAACTAAAGACTTTTAGTTGTTCAACACACAAATATAGGCAATCTTAAAAACTGAGGCATTAAGATCGCCATGATTTAAAATATCTATCAGATATGGTCGAAATGAATAGAAGAAAATATGACAAAAATATTTCCAATTAAAAATTGAATGAAACTGAAAATAAAAAAATAACTGGAACAATCAACATTTTAAACAAATTAAGACGCCAAAAAAGTCAATATCTTCAAATTTTGAAATAGCGTATTAATAAATTTTGCCACATTTGAGAAAAACTGAAAGGTCCATAAATGTATCGATATATAAAAGGCAATCCTCGTGCCTTTTATTTTTCGGAATTAGCCAACCCTATTGTTGTAAATTGCCAGCTGACAGCTCTATAGTAAAGTTTTTGACATTTTTGAGGTTATACTTACTCAGAACATATTGAAATACGAACAGTGTAGCCATTTTAGCATTTTTGTAGCTAGATTTAGCATTTGTTTTTTGTATTTAGCCGCAAAATTTTCGTTTAGCATTTTTTTTTGAATTTTCCAATTAGCATGTTTAGCATTAAACGACCAAAAAATTTTCAAATACGTTAGTACTTGTGAGAGTTCTAAGTTTCTTCATTTTATACATTCAGAAAGAAGCGGCTTGAAACCACGGTTGCCACAGATTTTTTGGAAGATTTTTTTACTGTTTGGTAGATTGGTAGAATCTTTAAAGTTTTGGCGGATTTTAAATTTTTATAGAAATGCAATGTGGCAAAATCTTCTATAGAGATTAAAGTTTGACAAAATTTTCTCTACAAATGAAATTTTGACAAAATTTTCTCTGCAAATGAAATTTTGACAAAATTTTCTCTACAAACGAAATTTTGACAAAATTTTCAACAGATATAAAATTTTGACAAAATTTTCAACAGATATAAAATTTTAACAAAATTTTCTATAGAAATAAAATTTTGACAAAATTTTCAATAGATATAAAATTTTAACAACATTTTCTATAGAAATAAAATTTTAACAAAATTTTCTATAGAAATAAAATTTTGACAAAATTTTCTATAAAAATAAAATTTTGACAAAATTTTCTATAGAAATAAAGTTTTAACAAAATTTTCTATAGAAATAAAATTTTGAAAAAAATTTCTATAGGAATAAACTGTTGACAAAATTTTCTATAAAAATTAAATTTTGACAAAATTTTCTATAAAAATTAAATTTTGACAAAATTTTCTACAAAAATAAAATTTTGACAAAATTTTCTACAAAAATTAAATTTTGACAAACTTTTCTATAAAAATAAAATTTTGACAAAATTTTCTATAAAAATGAAGTTTTGACAAAATTTTCTATAAAACTAAAATTTTTAACAAAATTTTCTATAGTAATAAAATTTTGATAAAATTTTCTATAAAAGTAAAATTTTTTCAAAATTTTCTATAAAAGTAAAATTTTTTCAAAATTTTTTACAGAAATAAAATTTTGCCAAAATTTTCTATAGAAATAAAATTTTGACAAAATTTTCTATAGAAATAAAATTTTGATAAAAATTTTGTATATAAGTAAAATTTTTACAAATTTTTCTAAAGAAATAAAATTTGTATTGGTAAACATTTCCAAACAAATCTCCCGGAGGAAATGTTAGCGTGTAGGATAGAAAAGGAAACGGTGCGTTGGAGTGTGGTATAATATAGTCGGCTACGCTCGGTTATATAATTTCTGTATTCAATAAATATTTTTTGTCCTTTGCCATGGCTCAACATGCACATGGTTGCATTATTATATGACATTCTTTAATTCTAATGAAATATATTTCTAAGGCAACATTCAACACATAATTTGAATAAACATTTGCTTTACAGTTATCATTTTATTAATACAACACTTTTCAAATTTAGCATTATTTTTGGCATTTTAATATTCTTTTTTGGCATTTTAATATTTTACCGCCTATCGCTTTGGTTATATTTACACACTTATAGTGAGACCAGCATCACGGTTGGCACATTTGGTAGAATTCTACCGAAAATGTTAGATTTTTTACTATTTGGTAGATTGGTAGAATTCTTTATGTGTTGGTATAGTTTGCAAAATATTTATCTTCGCCTTAGAGGTCCTCATAAATTTTCTATAGAAATAAAACTTTGCCAACATATTTTCTGGGAATAAGAAAAAATTTGCTATAGCAATAACTTAGAGTTAAAAGTATATTGTTGTTTATTGAAATAAAATTCTTGATATTTTGGTAGATTTTGCAAATTCCTCCCCACGTAAGATGCATTTCAATAATTTTCTATAGAAATAAAATCATTTAATAATTTGTATTGAAGTATTATTTTTGTTCATAATAACCACAAAAAAATTCAAAAATAAAAATAGGATTTTTATATTTGGTACAATTTTCTTCAAATTTTGGTAGGATATTTTTGACTCGAGTATTTTGTATGAACATGTATTTTGTATGAACATTTGACTGACAAAAAACTTCTCATTCGCGTTGGATCCCACACAATCTATCAATTGCTCAAATAAATAAAATATTTGACCAAAATAGGTCTCAAACTTTTTTCCAGCACCATTTACGAAATATCTGCATACGATTTGTGAAAAATCCTCCTCTCATGACTTTATATACCCAATATGAACTAAATATATTTAATAGTTTAAATATGGCAAGGAATTCTTTTTTTGATTTCTGTCGAATATTTGCCTAGTGTAAGGCTCATGTCGATTGTTTGAAAGAAATGCTATAACAATACGATCGCGGTGCTTCGAAACACGTCTATGATATCGTGGTGATGAATCGTGGATTTACGCGTATAAGTTCGAAAGCAAACTGCAGTCGATGCTATGGGTGTTTCGAGATGGGCCAAATCCAATTAAAAGTTTGATGCGTTTGAAGCACTCTCAAGCAAATAATCGCCAGTTTTTTCAGAAAAAGTAGACATGTCGGAATCATACCACTACAACAATGTAGAATAGTCAGTTCTGGGTGGTACAAAATCGTTTGTCAGTTATATTCCAAGAAATCACCGCTAGTTGGGAGATTTCTACCGAAAATAAAAGATATTTTATTTAATAGACATTTTGTTTACTTTTGATAATATTTTTTATAGAAGTAAAATTTTGACAAAATTTTCAGTAAAAATAACATTTTGACAAAATTTTCCATAGAAATAAAATTTTGACAAAATTTTCTATAGAAATTAAATTTTGACAAAATTTTCCATAGAAATAAAATCTTGACAAAATTTTCTCTAGGAATAGAATTTTGACAAATTTTTCTATAGAAATAAAATTTTGAAAAATTTTCTCTAGGAATAAAATTTTGGCAAAATTTTCTATAGAAAATAAATTTTGACAAATTTTCTATAGAAATTAACTTTTTACAACATTTTCTATAGAAATTAAATTTTGACAAAATTTTCTATAGAAATAAAATTTTGACAAAATTTTCTATAGAAATAAAATTTTGACAAAATTTTCTATAGAAATAAAATTTTGACAAAATTTTCTATAGAAATAAAATTTTGACAAAATTTTCTATAGAAATAAAATCTTGACAAAATTTTCTATAGGAATAAAATCTTGTACAACATTTTCTATAAGAATGAAATTTTGACAAAATTTTCTATAGAAATAAAATTTTAACCAAATTTTCTATAGAAATAAAATCTTGACAAAATTTTCTATAGGGAAAAAAACCTTGGACAAAATTTTCTATAAGAATGAAATTTTTACAAATTTTTCTATAGTAATAAAATTTTGACAAAATTTTCTATAGAAATAAAATCTTGACAAAATTTTCTATAGGAATAAAACCTTGGACAAAATTTTCTATAAGAATGAAGTTTTGACAAAATTTTCAATAAGAATGAAATTTTGACAACATTTTCTATAGAAATAAAAGTTTGACTAAATTTTCTATAGGAATAAAATTTTGACTAAATTTGCTATAGAAATAAAATTTTGACAAAATTTTCTATAAAAATAAAATCTTGACAAAATTTTCTTTAAAACTACAATTTTGATAAAATTTTCGATAGTAATAAAATTTTGACAAAATTTTCTATAGAAATAAAATTTGGACAAATATTTCTATAGAAATAAAATTTTGACAAAATTTTCTATAGAAATAAAATCTTGACAAAAGTAATCAAATTTTCGATAGTAATAAAATTTTGACAAATTTTTCTATAGTAATAAAATTTTGACAAAATTTTCTGTGGAAATAAAATTTTGACAAAATTTTCTATAGGAATAAAATCTTGACCAAATTTTCTATACAAATACAATTTTGACTAAATTTTCTATAGGAATAAAATATTGACAAAATTTTCTATAGAAATAAAATTTTAAAAAATTTTTCTATATAAATAAAATGTTGACAAAATTTTCTGTAGGAATATAATTTTGATAAAATTTTCTATAGAAATAAAATTTTGACAAAATTTTCTATAGAAATAAAATTTTAACAAAATTTTCTATGTAAATAAAAGGTTAAGCCGATAGCCTTTGTAGCTAGTGCTTTAATGTTTATTATAGTTTTTAAAATTGTAATATATAGATAAATAAAAAAATAAAATAAATAATAAAAAGTTGACAAAATTTTCTATAGAAATACAATTTTGATAAAATTTTCTATATAAATAAAATTTTGAGAAAATTTTCTGTTGAACTAAAATTTTGACAAAATAAATGTTTGACAAAATCTTCTCTAGGAACAAAATTTTTACAAAATGCCATGGATGTGTAAATCTATTTGTTGCTATTAAATTTGACATCGGAATATATTCAGATATAGTCCTGATGTGATAAATCCGCACAATTTCCATAAATCGAGCCATACGACCATTAGTCAATGATGTTTACAACTATGTTTTAAAAATTTATACGTGATGACAAAATAATTTTTTTTATTAATCATCATCTTGAGTTTAGAAAATATAATTTTAATTTCTTCATATTTTTCTTTCAGCATCTGGAATCAGTGGCTGTAAAATGGATGCAACTATCAACGATTGTATTCGCAAAGGTTTAGTAGAAACTGTAAAACGCAGCAAAGTTGGAATTCCAGAACTAAATATCCCTCCCATTGATCCATTTGTACGGGAAAAATTGAGTTTGCAATTCGAAAATAATATTATTAAAGGCAAAGTATCGGTACGAAATTTCCGAGTTAAAGGACTTTCTGATGTTGTTGTGGGCGATGTTGATTTCCAACGTCAGGGTAAAGCGACAAAACTCAAAACACATAATCATATACCCAAACTAGAAGTTGATGGTCAATATAAGGCTGATGTATATTTAAATAATAATAAAATGAGCTCCAAGGGGGATTTCAATGCAATAATAAGTAAGTAGGTATACATAAAAGAAATAGATCTCTTCGGAATATTTTAATTAAGTTTTTATTTGATTAAATTTAATGTTTAACTGAGTTTGATCGCAAAACAAAATTATTTTTTATTACATATATTTTTCACGTGCAACTGATCGGCATTATATTTTCTCCAAATTCACATACATTTTTTAAGGAATTTGAGTTCATATATAAATTAAGGAAATTTTCTCCTTTTGAAAGATGAATTAAAATTAAAAAAAAAAGTGAAATATGAATTAAGAATAAAAAGAAATTATTAAAAGCCTAAAATTAAAAATTTAAATTTTAAATGAGAAAAAAATAAATAAATAAATTGTTATTATAAATTGAATCGAGTTTAAAATTAAAAAATTTTTTTTTTGAGTCAAGAAAAACTCGATTAAGCCATATGAGAAATTAATTTCTTTTACAAATTAAAGAAATTTTGTTTTCATAAAGATATATACAAATTTAAACAATATTATTACGGAATACAAACAAATTAAAAAAGAAAAAAAAAACATTTAAAAATTTAAATTTAAATTTTAAATGAAAAAAATTAAATTGTAATCATAAATTTTGTTCTGTATACTGAGCTACACATTTTTGAATGTTAGTATTAAATAAACATTTTTCTTATGTGAATTTTTACAGCTGATATTGATGCTTTAATTGTGAGTGAAGGTGAGCTTTATGAAAAAGATGGCCACAATTATGTTCGCATCACCAAATTTTCTATTGATCCTACGATTGGAAATATGAAGCTCTCTGCTACCGGTTTAGTACCTGATAAGAATTTAAGTAAGTTCTCCAAAAGTACAATTAAATAAGTACACAAGTAACAATAACATTTTCTTTCCAGATGATGCATTTGTCGATTTGGCCAATCAAAATTGGCGCCAATCCTATAAGGATGTTGTCCAACAAACCCAATCTACCT